>NC_059412.1:13418271-13726963 GCF_905220565.1 Melitaea cinxia
GGTCTGAGAATCGAACAACATCTATTTTTCATACCCCTAAGTTATAAGGGGAGAGGGGGATTGAGGAGGTTAATAAAATATATGGAAAAACAACGTTTGCGGGGTCAGCTAGTAATAATATAATACATGTAGATCTTATAGTCTCTCAAACGTGGGAACTTGGTCTCCATTTGTCTATTTTTTTATGAGTTTTATGAATTTTTTTTCATAATGTGTCACAAAAAATAAGCTTATTATTTAATCTCACCCTAAATCTAGTCGCTTAACAGTTTTTAATAACTAAGTGCCAACAAAAGTCGTGATAATGACGGTGCTTTATTTCAAAGCTTGAAAATTACCGTATTATACTTCAAGCGGTGGAAATGGCGCAATTGGCTCCCTAGTTATGGAAATGACACGAAACATAATTTATGCGGTCACGACTTATAATTCAACCTTATACAAACTTATCTTTTAACGTCATAATAGAATTTAATAACGTACGATATGAACTGAACAATATTGATCTGATAAAACTCTCACTACTAGGCAAAATTCTTTCTTCTGCATGTACGAGAAAATTTGAACCTTAATTATAAATAATAATAAATAAATATCTAATAACGTCCACACACACGGTTGTCTGTTCCTATGGTAACCAACTTAATGCTTGTGTTACAGGTAACAGCCGACTGTTAAAACCTTTTTTAACCGACTTCCAAAAAAGGAGGAGGTACTCAATTCGACTGTATTTTTTTTATGTATGTTACATCAGAACTTTTGACCGTGTGGACTGATTTCGACAATTTTTTTTAATTGAAAGGTGGTGTGTGTCAATTGGTCCCATTTAAATTTATTTGAGATCTAACAACTACTTTTCGAGTTATATCTAATAATGCGTTTTTACTTGACGCTTTTTTCGTCGACCTACGTTGTATTATACCGCATAACTTTCTACTGGATATACCGATTTTGATAATTCTTTTTTTGTTGGAATGGAGATATCCTTAGTTTAGTATCATGATAAGGAAACTAGGATCTGATGATGGGATCATACAGAAATCGAGGGAAACTCTTGAAAATCCGCAATAACTTTTTACTGGGTGTACCGATTTTGATAATTCTTTTTTTGTTGGAATGAAGATATCCCTAGTTTAGTACCATGATAAGGAAACCAGGATCTGATGATGGGATCCCAGAGAAATCGAGGGAAACTCTAGAAAATCCGCAATAACTTTTTCTGGATGTACCGATATTAATAATTTTTAATTTAATCGAAAGCTGATGTTTGTCATGTGGTCACATATAAATTTTATTGAGATCTAATAACTTCTTTCTGAGTAATCTTTGATAACGCGCAGTTACTTGACTATTTTTTCGTCGATCTACGTTGTATTACTCGTCGATGTAATTGAAGTCGGTTTTTTTTCGTTTGCGAGCAAACACAATTATTTATGATTAATATACATAGAAATAAGACATATATAAATATGTATAAATAAATACAAATACTGCCTCGCTGCTCCACTGCGGGTTGACTGATAATTTTACTTACATTAATAAGCTGATAATAAACACAACAGCTGTTTACGCAATTAAAAATGGTTTCAACCTAATATCTAATCCATTTTATTAAAATGTTTCACTAAGTTACTATAAGGAACCTATAGTGCATTCAAAACTACATATGTATAAAATTTATGTAATTTTTTATACACACACACACACACGTCATCTGTCCCTAAGGTAAGCAAAATGCTTGTATTATAGATTACAGCCGACGAGCTACATATGTATACATGTGTAAGTATATAGAAAATTTAAATTGGGCCACCAAAAACGAATTCAATATTAAATATTAAAAACTGACGAAAAAATGGACAGCAGAGAAAAACGGAAAAAAAGATTGAATAAAAAAAAAACTACAAATTTAATTAAAAAATAAATAAAACTTTAATTTGTAAACGAATTCTATAAAGGATATTAATATGGTTAATGATAAAAAGTACTAAAAATCAAGTCACATTTTCAGCTCCATATATCTCGCGACGTATTTTTTGTTGAAATAAAGTTTATGTAAATATTTATATTGTCTTATTTTTTATCTTCGTAATCATTATCTTCAACATCTCAAGTAAAGTTTCGTCGTTTCTTTACAATATTCCAATTTCATATTACGTTCAATATTTATATTTTCAAGCACGATTGGTATATTGTAAGGATTCCTTTTAAAAAGATGTCCTTTGTTATACCTATCGGAATATGTACACGTGCCTACGCTGGTACATTATTGATTAAATATTATATTGTATACGTCTTTCAATGAGCAGGCGAATGATGAAAATTTTAGCGCCGTATTACTTTGGATGTTCACGAGATTGGATTTTTTCTTCATATCAAAGTAGATATTTTATGTGTGTCTCTGTGTGTGTGTGTGTGTGTACGTGTGTGTGCACGACGTACGTGTGTGTGTACGTGTGTGTGCACGACGTACGTGTGTGTGTACGTGTGTGTTTTGGTCTGTGTTAACCCTACGAACTTTTCAGCTCAATTGTTAGATAGTCAAAGTTATGACTTGTATTGATAATTAAAAAAAAGTTAAGGATTTCTTAAAATTAAAATAATATTTTTCAATGAGCTAAAACTGCAAATGAAATGTTATTTACAATTTAAGCCATAGTGTATCATTAGTAGTTAGTCAGTTAGTAGTATTTTTTCTACCAATTATTGTTAATGTTGCTTGTTTATTTTATTTTTTGTTTGGTGTGCAATAAAGCCGTGTGGTGTTGGTCAAGTAGAATAACACCACCCCATTTTTTCCCGTGGAGGTCGTAAAAGGCGATCGATGGATAAACCTGGCTCAAAATCATCAGAGTTCTGGAGAAGGAAAACTTTATTACAACCCGGAATGGGGTCTCCGTGAAGCATTCGTGGCATAGCTCTAAAATGCGAAAGACTCCTGCAGCCGAACTGGCTCAACACGTATCGACTCGTCATTCCTGTGGGCCTAGCCAGTAAGGTCGAGAGGGTGGCGCAGAGTTTAGGCAACTCTGCGTTTTCCTGAAGAGCGACAAAGTCTGCAATAGACGGACTAAGGCTGATGATGATGATAAATGATGGCACAGTAAAGTGTAATTAAATAAATAAATAAATAGTCATACATCAGTTAAAATAAGTAAGAACTTCCTACTGTACCCTACCTCAGTTGAAATAAATAAGTTGTTTTTATAGCGTGCAACATATTATATTTATTATGATAAACCGTATCAAACTTAAAATAATCATAGCACAGTTGAACGACCTACCCTACCTCCCTTTCTGAATATATTATACAGTAAATGTATGGTAATCGTCTACGGATGAAACGGATCATTAGATACCTAAATTTAATGACTCGAAAAGAAACGACATATCGGTTTTCTATTACGATTATAAATGTTTTCGTATTCAACACCTTCGATTATTTAATTATTACATATCTTGTGATTTTGCTTGCATTTAAATTTTGATTATTTAATACATAACTTGTATGTACACCCTTCTTTTTTGTTTCATCGTGTCTTTGTATTGGTTAAATCAATTTTCGAATAGTTAAATATTTAACAAATTCTTTCACCAGTACTTCACCATCACCTTAGTAAAATAATGTAACGTGTCGTTCATATCTCAGAAAGATACTTTGTAACTTGACATTTCGAAATATACCCAAAGAATTGTATCGAGATTTTAATTTCGTTGAGTAAGATTTGTTTCAAAGGCAAAAGTAATGTCGATAAAAGGGTATATGCGAGCGTAAAGAAATGATGGTAATACACTAGGTATCTTTTTTTACATAAAAACTGTGTCAAGGGCTTGTATGTACACAAACATATTACTGCCCTATTGTTATTATATTCTACAGTTTTATCTTGCAGATACGTCTTCAGATAGCAGATAGTTCGTATGTGTGTGTATTTGTCTTACAAATACAAAATTTTTTGCTTGCTGATCTGCTTCAAGCGTAGACCTACCTAAATTTGATAATCCATCCAGCGTTTCCAAACATAGTTATAGCAATTAAGCATAATTAATTCCAAAAATCATTATATTTATAATTACTTAATCGGCCAAATCAAACATAATGTCTCAATTACGAGGAAAATGGCGGTAAATACGATTTTTAATAAGAACAAAGCTATTATCCACGTTAAATGAACTGAATCCAAACACATAGAGACAAACACAATGGACTAATGAAATCAACAATTACGGTCCCTTATCGAGTCTACACATTATTCTGAGTCAATTACCTACAATCGGCCGTTCCGAGGTAAAAATACCCCTTCTAACGGGGCTACGGCACAGTGCGGCACGCTGAGGTCTGGAGTACCGTTGGAAGAAATGTATTACCGTTGACAATATATTTTTTAATTATATTTAATTGATTAAATTAAAGGAAAATAAGTATAGGAAAAGCAGTGTTATAAATAGTTCTACCATAAACAATTTTCAATTCGAGTCGCCATTTTGTAGTTATTCCGTTTTTTGCTTCGAGTTTATCAACTCGACTTCCGGTACGAGTCAAGGATAAAATATATTTTTATTAATACGTGTGTTTTTATTTATAAATTTATTTAAATCCTATATTCAATGGTCGATTTTGTGTCTCAGTCATCGAACACATATGACACATAATCACTAACGCCTAGATCACGACAGCTAAAAATCAACCAGTAAGCGAATACTCCAGTAACTTCTCTATAAAAAAGAAACGGTAATATTATAAAAAATTCAATCCTTAAAAAATTATGAATTTTGAAAACTATTAAAAAACAAATCATGTAAAAAACCCGTTAAAATTTATTATGCTGACGGTACAATGTGGTTAAACTTCCCGATCTGCTTGCTTAAGCCATTGTTAATTTCTTGATTCAATTGCAGGAAGACAATGTTTAAAGAGCGTTTCATTTCATTTAATATTAATGGAATTCCCAAAGAGTATTGTTATATTTAAACCCATGGAGATAGTTCTTTTTATAACCCCATAAAAACCCTTTTACTTTACCATAAAATGTAATTTATAAGGTGTAAATCATTTTGTGAGGGTAGATAATCTTAGATGAGGGTAGTACATAAATTATTTAGATTTGCGTAAACTTTAATCAAATGTAAAAAGATTTTTTTTGTTATATACAATGGAATAGAAAAATGATATACTGAGATAAGTGTTCTATATATACTAATAAATGCAAAACCGGTTTTTTTATTCGGTTATACTGCGAAAACTACTGAACCGATCGGAATAATACTTATACCATATGATGCATGGTGTTTCGGGGAAGGTTTTAGTATAGGACATGTTGGTGATTACTCGTCGTGTAGAAAAATAGGTACAGATGTTGCTAGTATATATATATATATATATATATATATATATATATATATATATATATATATATATTGTTCGAGCGACATCTAGTGGGTAGTGGCGTTTCTAATGCTATGAAGTAGCCGTTCATCGGCGAATGAGAGGGCGACGGGCGGGGGACCTCACCTAACTTCATACGATTCGTTTTTCTTTGTTTAAAAATTTAAATTGTAACGTTCATCTTTTACCGCTCATTATTCATTATTATTTGGTCAGACAATACACGAAATCCTTATCATACGAGAATTAACTATGCCCCGCGATTTCACTCTTGTTAATGCAAGGAAAAATGGACTAAAATATTATTACAGCCTTCCCCGATTAATGGGCTATTCATAACAAAACTAATTTTTAAATTAGAATCAGTACCTCCTGATTTAAGCGCGCCCATAACATACTCTTCAGCTTTATAATATTGGTACAATACAAAAGCACAAACGCCCAGACCACGACAAACAGCTATATGACCAATGCAAATGTTTGTAGTGAGCGGGGATCGAAGCCGCTACTGGCAGCGCAACAGCCAGTGCTGTGACTGCTGCGCCAACGTATCGTAGATATAAAGACACGAAGGAAACATAAAAATACAGTCGAATTGTGGATCTCCTCCTTTTTGTATGTATGTAACATACATATGTTCATTTGTTTCCGTATATCTCCCAAAATAATTGTCATATTTAGACAAATGATGTGTCATTAGAAGAGTCTTAATTGTCATCTGGTTATAGGCTATTTGGTGTTACATTATATTGAATGTGGCGACCTCTATATGACATAAAATGACTTACAATTTTTTTTTGGCAGTAGTAATTGGATTTTAGTTTTTAACTTTTGTTCTTGTTTTGAAGTGTTTTAAATAGTCGAGCAATTCAATTATATTAGTATTTTAGTTTAGTAAAAGCAATTATAGATTAATTTGTTTTGATTTCATTTTAAAAATAAAATGTACGATGGAGTTTATTTAGAAGATACGTGATACGTTAATGATTACGTGATGATTTACGTGTTTATGCCAAAAAAATATTAAGGGTTCAAGCGACATCATTTAGTTACGGGTTTTTTAAAAATTAATTAGTTTTTGGAAAATTACTATAATATATATTTATATTTAAAAAAAATTAAAAATTAATTTGAACGAATTATTTTATGGACGTTGGAATCAAGATTTTTTTTGTGTATAGTGTTAAAAAAAAGGGTAAAATATTATCTAATTACATTTATTAGTAAATAAGCATAACAACCAGTACTGATAATTTTTATTTTTTTTATCTTTTCATACAACTAGGTCGGCAAACAAGAGTACGGATGACCTAATGGTAACCGATTGCTTTAGCCTAAAGACGCCTGCAATATCGGAAGCATCAAAAGCTGGGATTACTCCAGAGTTTCCCAGCTAAGATGCTCCAGATTTTGAGCAGGATTTTTCCTGTTATACTCTACGCCAGTTTGTTGGTGCCCTACCACATTGATTTTATTTTTAAATGACTAAATGAAAACATTCCAAAGAGCTTCAGAAGACAACTCTTCAAAAGTTATTGATTTTCAAAAAAAGTGTATGCCGTGCAAATTAAGATGTCTACCAAACCAAACACTTGGGAATCAACGGTACACTTTCATCAACTATTTGTAATAGTTTTATTTATGTATAGCATCCATTCATAATTCTACTTCTATATTGAGAAAGAAGCCTAAGCCCAGTAGTGGGAAGTTAAAGAATGAATCAGTGGCAATAAAAAATTCTTATGGGATGTATTTAGTGTGTTTGTCTTAGCGCAATCAAGATCGGTGTCCTAATCATCGCGTGCTTCATCATTCAAAGTGAGTTTTTTAGGACTCTGTAACAAAGTAAATATGTTAATAAAGTTCCACTCTTTTAATCCGCTGGGATCCAATTCCGCCCTGTCACAAGACTAATACCCATTCGATTGGCGCAAGTTAATGGCTTTAGCGTGAAATCAATTGTTTTGGAGTACTAAATAGTATTTTTATATTCTTTTTGAATAAGGATGGGGTTTTGGTGTGTCAAATATATGTATTATGTGTATATAATAAATATTTATAGGGTATAATAATCGCTCTGGTGTAGTGTGCGCACCTTAAAAAACGAAGGTTTTGCGGTTTCGATTCCTGCTCTTGATGGATATTTGTATTTGTTAAAATATTTCTTTCCTATCTTGTACTCTGTCCTTATGGGTTTCCCCATAATGTCTCGGTGCTACCGCTTCGGATATCAATATTTACCAACCCGCAGTGGAGCAGCGTGGTAGATTAAGCTCTGACCCTTCTCCCCGGAGAAGAGGTCTATGCTTAGCATTGAGATGTTACAGGCCGAAAAAATATTTGATCACTTAAGCCTAATACACTAACTATCTATAAAATTATACCTAATACAGTCTACTGCTGAACATGAGCCTCCACAAGTTCGCGCCAAAAATGTCGTAAACTCATGTGTGTTGCCCATAGTCACCACGCTGGGCAGGCGGGTTGATGACCACAAGGCTGGCATTGTCGCACCGAAGATACTGCCCATCTTCGATCTGTGCTTCAACTATATCAAGCGCAAGTTCGGTCTTGTATGGAGTATTGCTGCCATCTTAACTAACGCATTGGGTTACTGTAATGTAAGTTTTAAGTTTTTGTTAATGCATAAATAAATAAATAAATAAATAAATATATTTGGGATGGATCCACCAAATACCAACTGGCAGCTTTGGACTCGGTGGAAAAACGAGCTAAGAGACTCATAGGTGACCCTACTCTGACAGACACCAAGTTGCAGAGTCTCGATCATCGGCGTAGGGTAGCTCGTCTGTCGGTGTTCTACAAAATATATTTCGGTGAGTGTGCGAAGGAATTGCACGATCTAATTCCTCCAACAACCTTCCACCATCGGGACACTAGGCGCGGTCGACCGTTCCATCCTTATGTCATTGATATGCCACCTACGCGCACAAAACGCTTTGGCACTACTTTCCTGATGCGCACAGCTAAGGAATGGAACTCGTTGCCCGCATCTGTGTTTCCTGAACGATACAATCTGGGTACCTTCAAGGCCAGAGTGAATAGGTTGTTATTAGGCAGGCATGCTCCACCTTCGACCGCATCGTCACTTAACATCAGATGAGATTGTGGTCAAATGCCTACCTATTTGACATAAAAAAAGTGTATTTAAAAGTCAGCAGTTGGATGGTTATCCCGCCATCGGTCGGCTTTTTAAGTTCCAAGATGATAGTGGAACTGTGTTATCCTTTAGTCGCGTCTTACGACACCCACGGGAAGAGAGAGGGTGGCTTATATTCTTAATGCCGTAACCACACAGCAAAAAAAAAATTGCCGCTTAAATATTTAATATTAAAAGATAATTTTAATTAGGTAACTTTTAATTGACTATTTGTTGCGTGCAGTATTATTCCAAATTACGGAACAAAATAGATCTAATGAAGATGAGATCTAAAACTAAAATCAAAACAAATCAAAAATTACTTCATTCAAATAGGCTTCAAAGGCATTTTTTAAAACGTAATTTTACAAATTAAAATTTAATTCGTTTTAATCACTTCATTATAGTTAAAAGTTAAAAATGTAGCTCCTGCCGCTTTGGAATGTAAATTTTGCAAAGAACGATCAAAATTAACTCAGTTACTCTTTAAAAAAATTGTGTTTTATTATAAAATTAGTAAAGCCCTGAATGAAATACAGAGCTGCTAAATCTACATATATCACTGATAAATAATACTCCGTAGATTTGAGTTGCTGTAGTGATTCAAAAAGCTAGGGGAAGGCGTTGTGTTGACACCTGGTTTACGGTCAGAAAAGCGCTTGACATGCCCCTAATATTACAAGCAAGCTATGGTAACAGCATGCCATCGAAGATCCGAATTCTCACTGGCTACCTACGACCTGATATGTATAAGAATTATAATAAACTATCTTGTGCCCGCGACTTCGTCCACTTAGACTCCACTCCTGTTGCTCTTAGCGTGATGATATAGAGCCTATAGCCTTCCTCTATAAATGGGCTATCTAAAACTGAAAAAAAATATATTTAAAACCGACCAGTAGTTCTTGAGATTAGATAAGATTTATTAGAGATTAGATTTATTATAATATAATGTTAGTATAGTTACATACTTACATCTATAATAAATAAAACCGAAATGTTATTGTTGTTTTATACCGATAAAGATTTTCTAAAATCTTTTAATATTTTAACTAACCAAATTAAGGTAAATTTTAAATAAATAATAACATACTTTTGAATAAGAATAAATGTACGATTTGGTACAAACAATCCGGACACTACACGTACACATATTTATATTTTTTTACTTACGTTTGGGTGTCAGAGCCTACGTGCTCAACGACTAGGTTTCCTTCTTTCATCCCTTTGAAGCCTTTAAAGGTTATAACGCAACTTGCACTTAATACGGCATGCCTGCTCCTAAGAACTTACAAATATTATGGAAAGGACTAAAGCGTGTCAATTACATATTATCACACAGTTATTTTTGACAACCCATATATAGCTTTTTATAATTTTTTAAATTATACGTATAAGTATATTTATTGGGTTTTTAATATAACAGATATGACGCTGCGCCTTTTAATACTAGCAACACTCGCTACCTTACTGCGAGTTGACTGATAAATATATATATTACAGTTTTTTGCATTGAGATATACATTAATTAAAATATAACTTAGTTTTAAGCACAATTAGCTTACTAAGTAATCAATCTTTTAAAAATTATACTATTATAATAAGACATGATGAAATCTACACCAACAGGAAAATATTCTGACCAATATAGTCTGTTATCACAGTGAGTACCGAAGCGGATCAAACTCCAAAGCCTCTCTCTAACAGATAAATAGCCCTTTTCGTATCAATAAAATTCTCCTAAAACGTACAAGATATTTTCTTTCCTTACTGTCACTTTTATTTTACATATTTATTTATTTATTAACTTTATTGCATACAAAAAATTGGTTTTCCGTGAAGTTGGTTTATGGGCGATTGTTTAACGTGACAACGTCATAACAAAACATCTCCACGGACGCATAGACACCAATTCGTCACATTTTGACCAAATATCGTCTATATTAACCAAATTATTCAAGAACATTATGAGCTTAAAATGTACAAGTAATTTTTATTACATCGAAATATACGTTTGTGAATTTATAATACACTAGCTATGCCCCGCAATTTCACCCGCGTTAATTCGAAGGAAAAACCTATAGCCTTCCTCGATAAATGGGCTATCTAACATAAAAAGAATTTTTCAATTCGAACCAGTATTTCCAGAGATTGACGCGTTGAAACAAACAAACTTTTCAGCTTATAATTTTAGTATAGATAAACCATTTCTACAAGAAATACTGTTCTGCGGTTCATCAGGCTACTGAACTGTGGTTGCGAATATGCCTTATTATAGTTTCATATATATGCATGCGTGTTATGTGTTAGCATGTCATTAAAACGTGTAGAGAAAAGTGTCTTAAGCACGTCTGTGACTGTTTGTTTACCGGTTACATCTGACGTGGTTTGCAATGACCCAGCTTACTGCTCCAAGAGTCCAACCAACTCTTGATTACCGACCTAGCGGTTTTTTTTCTTAGTATTATATAATGGGAAACTCTTGACCCCAGTCTAGCTTTAGAGCAGAGACGAGGTCGAAGATGGAGCGAGGTCGCCCAGAAGAAGCCTGTTCACTCGCGCTTTAAACATGTTCGGGTTGTATGAACTCGGAAATACAGACGCCGGCAGGGAATTCCACTCTTTGGCTGTGCGCATTAAAAAAGATGATTCGAAGCGCTTATATAAAAAAACGATATTACATTATTATCCACATTACTCTATATCGAGAAAAAAATCACTATTGCTATAAACGTTAACTGTCCACTAAGTCGTTTAAAGCTTTTATAACTTAAACCGTGTGAGCTTTAAGCATCGACAAAGTGGCTATTAACTTCATTAAAGCTTTCCTTCACATGAACTCTTTATTTATTTTCTAACGGTCCGATAATTGAAGCAGGCGATTAACTGAGATCCTTAATATAAAATTTTGTTTAAAATGTTACGCAGGTTGTGTATTTATTGAAAAAATTGACAATAAAATACAGTAGAGAATCAGAGAAGAAATGTTTTAATAGTATTTTAAGAGAGAATTTTAAGAAGAATTATTCATTACATTAAATTACTTTTTAGCTGACTTCAAAAGGAGAAAAGAGGAAGGTTTTCGAAAGTTTGTGAAAGGAGAATTTTTTTTTGTACTTACGGTACACCCCGTGTCATCTGGTCCATTTTTTATTTAATTGAGATTTGACAATTACTTTTTGAGTTATCGTTAAGGATGCGTATTTACTTGACTATTTTTTCGTCAATCTACATTGAATTACTAATGTGTGTAATTGAAGTAGATTATTTAGTTTGCGAGCGTGTACAATTATTGTTAATTATTTTTAAACTTTACGCCTTTAGTATTGAATGCTGCGGTTCAAATATTTAAAAGCTTTAAATAGTTTGAAATATCAAGAGAAAAAATAAGATAAATTGTTAAGATAATTCGTTTTTTTTTTTGATAATGTATTTAAGGACCTTTTAATTGAATTAAAAAAAGAGATTATTTATCGATTACGTAACAGGCTATTAAACATCACACATAGCACTGATGAAAAACAAGAAAAGAAAAATTAAGAAGCTATTTTGCGTTCAAAAACCTACTTATCGATTAAGATCTCTGCAGAATCTACATTCCGAATCGGTGGTAGCTTTATTTTTACAAAGTGATCTTGGGGTCTATTTGAATGAAGCTGGTTTTGATTTTGATTTTTGATTTTGAGATGGCTATGAAATATCACGCCATAACTCCTATAAGGCAGACATTGTAACAAAAACTAAATATTGAAATTAGGAAATCACATATTTAGCTATAACAAACTAAATAAGTTTACCAAGTACCAACTATCCAGTTCGTTCAGGGCTAGAGTGCACTCCAGAGGCGGAACGTGATTATATTTTGAGTTAATTCACGCAGGCCTTGATAAATTGCGCCCCTGGTAATAAGATATGGAAGTCATTGTTTCGTATTAATTGGATTCTGAATGAATTTCAGAGAGTGTAGTTTCATTTATTTTGTTAATATGAAGTTTGACGTTGCTATAGGGTTTTTGAAATTTTAATGATGTGGTTGTGATTGTGGCACTAAGTTCAATAACACTGAGATTGAACCAGATATTTTTTTATGAGATCTCAATCTTATGTTTATCAAATTAATATTTAGTATAATGTTGAATCATACTTATTCTGATGAAATACGTGTTTTTATGAAAATCGTTATTGTCATCATAACAAAGAAATTTCATGGAATATTTTTAAAAATAATATCTAGTAAAAACTATGTTAAAATATGAAATCCTAATAACAGCTTAGACTATACGCAAAAAAAAAGGTGTACGTGTCAGCTCCGACGCACGATTGGAGTTTACTTACTACTTAAACTTGTCTAAAAAAAATATTAATACCATATCAAATGGTAAATAAACGAATGATATAACGCCATCTAACTATATTATCGCCATGTATATAGATGACGTTATTAGAAAACGTCGTCAGGTTCCGATAGATGGCGTTACGAGAAACGTAACGAGGTCATTCGTTCAGTATATTTTACATTTTAAAAATGTACAGTAGAAAACAAATAAGATACTGTAACAGAAAAATTCCGTCAGCGTCGGACCATGTCCTAGTATTACTAGGCAGTCTGAGGACTGTCAATCTGTAGTAAATTGCCTGTAGGACTAGTCTAATAATAATGAATGATGTTTAATAAATGATATGGGCATTTTAGAGCATATGGATGTTAATTTTAAATTAAAAAAAAACCTAATAACAATAATAAATTAGTGTTTTTTAAAAATTAAGTTATACTTTAACTACGTTTTTTGTATAAATATGTAATTTGTTATAAGTTTTTTATATTTTAGATTAAATAATTAAAAAAAAATATACTACAAGTTCTAAACATTCTGGCGAATGTTACTACCAGAAAACAAATAACTGCAAGTATAGCGTACGTTTGTTTTAAAATTATATTAATATAGCCTATCATATAGGACTAGAGCAAAGCTTATCAATCATTACAAAAAGAATACCACACACAAAATCCACTTCCATCAAATGCACAAACCGGTACTGTTTTAAAATAGCCCGAAACGTGAAAAAAATACGTCAAAAAAATATTACGTTCATTTTCATTCGGGCATCGTTGTGTTGTTCACGTCCATTGTACTGACTGAGCTGTGGCGACGGACACGTAGGTACCAACAAAAAAATAACATGAAAATTGTATCCATTATTGCCTCTTTTAAAATAGCAAGCACGTGGTGATATTTATGGAAAATATGGTTAAGAATTCATCTGTATTATTTATCGTTGTATTGTAATTGAGTTGTGATATGTAGATTTTTCTATTAATGATGCTTACTGTAGTAGGGTTACAGCTGTATATATCCTGCTCGAATTTTTAGCAGTCCGACTGGGGAAGCACTTCGACCTTACAGAAGATAACAGCTAAATAATATTGCTTTCAAGCATTGTTGTGTTATTATGGTGATTAAGGTGACCAGAGCTTCTGGGGTTAGAGGGAAGGTCAGAAACACGCTTGCGATGCTTCTGGTTTTGCAAGCTACGGTAAGTAGTCTATAAGCTACGGTAATTGCTTACCATCAGGTGAGCCGTACAATTGTTTGCCGATCTAGTTATATATTGAAAAAAAAAAAAAAAACAAGGAGAGAGATGCCTGTGCCCAGCAGTGGGGTATTACAGGATCAATTGTGATTATTTAAAGTTTCTTAATGACCAGAATAAAAGTTCTTTTACGTGGTATCATATGATCTATCATATAACGTATCAATTGGGCTGTTCCATATTTTGAGCAGGAAAGTTCCTGCTGCGCCCTACCTCGGTTAAAGATTCAACATGTAGGAGAAGAATTTGAGCTTAATCCGACACGCTGCTCCTCTGGGGGTTGGCGGATATGTTACCTATAGTAGGCTATCAGGTATTTTTGGTAATGAGCGGGACCGACGGCTGGACAGACATCCATATCGAAAAGAAATATTTGTATAAATACAAATATCCATGGGGAATTGTATCCGCAAAACATCAGTGTTTTAGATGACCACTAGACCAGACGGCTGTTCTTAAACAATGAAATTATGATTTAAAAGTAACCTATTATTCGCTTAGAATGTAACCACTTTGTTTTTGATAAAGCGCTTAATATAATTAGTGCAAATGGATGCACACAAGATGAGACAATGAAAATGTCTGCAATAGTACGGACATTAACACAAGTCCTATTTGACAGCGTTATACCTACAATAGAACACAACACGGAATTCAGTGCAGTTTTATGAACGGGTATATGTCGCCAGTGTGCTTTGACGTCTGTTAAGTAAGCTACCTGTTTGACTAAAGCAACTAATTACATGAGTTTTGTTCTGCAATATTTAAGCTAATTAAGAACGAGCTGTGTCCACGAATTCGTCCGCGAGACAAAGTTACTTTGGACATCATTTTTTGGATATCTTTTGGTTTATTTTGGATTGTAAACACCATCGTTTGGTTATTTACATGTTCAAGGTGATTCTTTAAATTGACATAACTTTTTCATATTTATGAACCGACTGACATGAAACAAACACTAAATGTTCAGTAAAGCTTAGCACAATATTTTGTGACAACCACACCTAAATCGGATAAGCTGTTTCTGAGATTAGCGTGCACAAACGCATAGACAAACAGACAAACAGATGAAAATTCGGACAATCATTGTTTTGGATGCTATTTGCGTTGATAATGGTCCCAATTTTTCTCATGTATCTTCATGTACAGACAGCGACCCGTTACATTTTTTATTATATGTATTGATTTAGCAAATAATACTTAACGCAATTAATTTGTAATTCAAACAGCATAAAAAATCTCATATTGCGGTGTGCTCTCCTCCGAGGCTCCGCCAATTTTTATAATTTTTTGTGTAAATTGGGTGATAAGGTTGTTACTAGAATTTTTTAGTAAATAATTAATTAAATTAAAATAAAACAAATATCCCATACAACAGACATGATTTTATTGACGTTTTTATAGATAATAATGGTACGAACCCTTCGTGCACGACTCCGGCTAGCACTTGGCCGGTTTTTTTTATAGCACTATTTGAGCACAAAAATAATATTTGACTTAAATTTAAACAGTCTGATAACATGCTGACCAAAACCTGTTCCTAATAGAGAAAAAGGATTGGAGCTCCGTGTGTTCGTTTTGCCAATACAAGTTGGTGGTAGAGTAAGATGGTGATTTGAAAGATGGGTACTTAGCGGACTATTTACGGCTTGCCTTAGTTCATTTATTTTTTATGATATAAGCCTCTAACTGTACCGAAGTCGTGCTTGAATAACTAGTTTCACAATAATATTACATGACATACCTTTTCATTTATATAAAAGGTTACTTAAATAACGTCCTCCGTCACCATGGTTACTGAAAAGTGTAAATTATTCGAAACATCCCGCATCTAAGAAACCTAATAAGCCGCGATAAAATCCAACAAAGTCGTTTCATTATTAGGTTACTTAAATTCGACCGCAAAATATTTTAACGTAACACGAGTAAAACTGCGTTAAATATTTAGTATAATAAACAAAAAATCAAGTTCGTTAAATGGAGTAGTCGACGTAATAGAAAATCTTGAATAAACTCAAGCCGAGCGACAAATATTTGCTCCTAAAATAAGTCTGCAAATTCTCAAATCTCATTTTACATGTTTTTTTGCACGGGTAATTTTAAGCACGACAATGTCGGGGGTCTCGGGAAGTGGATTGCCCTTATCACTATGAGAGTTCAATGGCCTGTGAATGGGATTACACGTTCGTGAAAATTGCTGGCGTGTTTGTTATGTTATTATGTTATCATTTTAACGTTATTACGTTACATATTTCGTGGTTTTAGCTTCGTCTATTCTCGGTTCCAGTGGACCTTTGACATTAATAATAATTGAGTGCTGGGTGTTCTTCAGGTAACGAATTTCATAATGCTAACATTTTATTTCAGTGTAACAAACATTAATATTAACGATTTTGGGTCTAAAGCAAGTCAATGATAAATACAATTTTTGAAATCAAGTTATTTGGACTGTCTTATGTAGAGAGTTTATGAAATATTATTTCAAATTAAATCGAACGCTTAAGATTTTTTCGAAATATTGACTAGTGACTAATGTGATATTTATTGATTTATTTATTTTATTTATTTTATTTTTAATGGAGACAAACAGTATATAATATTTTTTATAAAAAAGCACACATTTGGAAAATCATCACCAGAACAGTTTCCAATGACTAATAACACATAATAAGTACGTGGCGTAGATGCGCCTTAAAACTCAACAAACTTACATGAGACAATGAGATTAGAGTGTGAAACTATTTAATTTACAGATTACATTAAAAATATAATAAACGAAACAATTGTATCGATCAATAAGAATGTTAACTAAAATTTAAAATTTAAATTAAAAATGTTAAAATATTTAAACTTTCCCTAATCAAACGGAGTTCAAGTGGTTATCTACACTACAAAATTATGACTACTTCATTGCTTAATCTATACCTACTAACACTTTTTTGACTAGCCCCTTGACGCAGTTTGTAGTGGCCCTGCTTTCTGTGCCGCGGGTTGCGGGTTCGATTCTCGCCTGAGTCTGGGTGTAATATGTGTATTTATATACTTATCTATGTATTATCTCTATGTATATTTATCAAAAAAAAAATAGTTATAACAGTCGGCTGTTACCTGTAATGTATGTTATAAGATATTTATTTATTTATTTATAACACTAAGTGAGGCAGAGCAAAGTAGGAAATTTCTAGGCAGGAATTTTTTCGAATATATATAATAACTAGCTGTGCCCGCGGCTTCGCCCGCGTTGAAATCAGTGTGTCACAAAGTTTTCCCGGCAAACTTTCATCAAAATCGGCTTAGCCGTTCCGTAAACCTTCCTCTTGAAGCTATTATCATCTCTCCATTGGTGAAACCGCATGAAAATCCGTTCAGTAGATTTTAAGGGAATCGATCACATACACTTTTGGGGACTTTGTTTTTTAATACGCTAACTGTTGCCCGCGACTACGTCCGCGTGGCTATGAAGATATCGGGTTGTCTGGAAGAAATGGCTAACTAGCCATAAGACCGCCTCTTGTACTACACATTCTTAAGTTGTCTGTATTATTATTATTTTGTATTTGCATATTGTGGTGTACAATAAAGAGTAAATAAATAAATAAATAAGATATACATTCAAGATGTTTAACACAAATTATTATTTTTATTTCAGTCACTTGAAATGCTTATCACACTGAGTAACTTTTTAAAAGGCACAATTTAGTATAATTTAATAGTTATTTTTATAAAACCTCTCTATACATCACATTTTTAGTTTTATTTTCAGGCTGCAGTATAAATAACCTATTAGGCGAACTTATAGCTGCTGTATATGTTTTATACAAACTATCAACCCCAATTAAACCGTCTTAGCGGTGGAATATCGCAAAATCCGTTCTTAGCGGACGTCTACTAACTATAATCTACCTCCCTGCTAAATTTCATCTTTGTCCATTCTGGATGGATGGACCATCCAACGGTTTTTGAGTTTTCGTGATGAGTGAGTCATTGACCTTTCTCTTTTATATATATATTTCGACGCATTATTTGGACATCTTCTTACCATCTATAGAGGATACACACATTTTAAATTTCAAGTCTCTTACTTCAAAAACATAGGACTTTCATACAAATTTCCAACCCACGTTTTATCCCCTTAGGGGTCGAGTTTCGTAAAATTTGTTCTTAGCGGATGTTTACGCTCTATAAGGAACCTACCTATCAAATATCAAATTTGTAGCTGTTATAGTTTCGGGGATTTCGTGATGAATGAGTCAATGTACCATCACCCGTTTTAACCCCGAAAGGGAGTTGATTTCTAAAGATACATTGTTTAGAGACCTCTTCACCATCTATGGAGCATACATTTTAATCCGTTCTTAGCGGATGTTTATACTCTATAAGGAGCCTTCCTGCCAAATTTCAAGTTGGTAGGTGTTATAGTTTCGGAGATTTCGTGATGAGTGAGTCAACCTACCATCCCCCGATTCAACCCCAAAAGGGAGTTGATTTCTAAAGATATATTATTTGAACACCTTCTCATCATCTATAGAGCACACGTTTTAAATTTCAAGTCTCTTACTTCAAAATCATAGGACGTTCATACAAACTTGCAACCCCCATTTCACCCCCTTAGGGGTCGAGTTTCATAAAATCCGTTCTTAGCGGATGCCTACGTCTTATAAGGAGCCTACGTGCCAAATTTCAAGTTTGTAGGTGTTATAGTTTCGGAGATTTCGTGATGAATGACCTTTCGCGTTTATATATATTATAGATATATATGTAAGGTCGAGGTATTGCCCCAGTCGGGTCAGAAATAGTGATAAAATTCAGTTGTAAAGGTACTTTCTATTTGACAATTATTATTTTTTTGTTACAACCTGTACATTGTATGCATTAGATATTTTTAATGTTGCTTACTATATATATGCCCTGTATATACTACTCGTAATCAATAGATATCTCCTTTGTACAGTTTTTTCAAGTAACCCGTCTACGAAGGAACTGAATTCCAGTATAAGATCCAATAGTAGTTTCAATTAAGAAACCATCTCCAGCTGAATAGAGGAACTGACTTTATCGAGACTTTGAAATATCGTATTTTCTTAAGCTGTGATGTTCAAATAGATGACCGACCTTAATCGACGATCTTAGGTATAAGTTGAGAAACGTTAAGCTGAGACGTAAACTTTAAGGTATGAATTCTTTAGTTACATTATTTTATATGTTCTAGTTAACATATTTTTAACCTTTATATATCCACGTTAAAACGTATAGCACATATATTCTCGCACGGTCTGTGGGACCGAAAGTACTAAAACTTACCGCCACCTATAGTGAGTTATTTACAGAAACCCTAACCCAACCCAACCAAACCAACCCCAACCCAACCATTTCTAATATTTCGTACATACCTCTATGAAACTATAAACCTGTAACATGTGTGTTGAAACTAAAAACATGTGTTGGCAAACAAGTCATGGGTAGTTACATGTTTACATGGTTGCACAGAGTACATGCATACCTATATATGGTTGCAACGTCATTTGCATTGCATGAGCATTGCTGACTCTACTCCCGCTGTCAACACAGCGATTTCTCAAAAGCTTTTACTATTGTGCTTACCACAGAAACATGTTGTTACTTGTGAGAAGTATTGTTTGGCTGTGATGTACTGTAACTTTAAAGTACTCCCCTAAACGGATTACTCCATATTTTGATCAAAATATTCCACTGCTTATTTTGCTTGCGTTCAACAACATTGTATTAAAATTAATCTACATTCTGAGCCGATGATAACATTATAGAGAATAACATAACTCATCAACAATTCAAAAGTGTTCTCAAAGCCAATTTGAATAAAGTTTATTTTAGTTTGAATTTTAATTAGTAAGACTCGACTTTAGGTTTAGCCAATCTTGTAAAATTTGTATATTAAAATTCAACTAAATTAAATATTATTTAGATATAGTCTTTGAAATAATATACATATTATTATATCATTTGTATATTAATTTTTGAACATTTACCAAACCAATGAATGAACCGATGAATAACTAACAATAAAAGCATTTGATTTAGAAAGTCATTTGAGCCATTATTATCAGAGTCATTTGAATATTGAATGAAGCTCAAAACTTATTATAATTTAAAATCAAAATATACTTAAAATACAACAACAACAACACACATACGTGTTTGTCTGTTCATGGTAAGGTCTGTTAAGGTAAGCAAATTAAAGTGATATTCTTCTAGTAGTAGTTTAATAAAAACGCCCACACCATAATAATATATGTATGGTTTAGCATTTTTGATTTAAAAGCCTCAACTAAATACGAATATATCATACGAATTTATCAAACATACATACAAACATAGTACCAGCTAGATGAGCAAAACAACAAATGTGTAAAAAAGTCTGAAATGCAGAAATGTACATTTCCAGGCGATTTGGCATTGTATTGATTCGTGCAAGCGCTTTTTGCCTCTATGTAGAGCAGTGAACTGAAACAGAGAACTGTTACACTTACTGTACAAGATATCAGTAATATGTCAGATGTACGTCAAAAATAGGTGGTAAGCTAATACTAAAATTGTCTTTGCTTACCCTCATTTATCTTTATCTAAATCTGTCTATACATCATCACTCATCATCACTGCAGCCTATTGCAGTTCACTGCTGGACAAGCCCCCATAAGTTCGCGCCAAAAATGGCGTGAACTCATGTGTGTTGTCCATAGTCACCACGCTGGGCAGGCGGCTTGGTGTTGCTGTCTATACAACGTGTTATTAATCTGGCGTCCTTAAATTTAACTGCGTTATAAGAGTCGATATTATAACCTAAATATGCAACTTACTTTCCCTAACGCTCTAATAAAATAAAGTGAATTATTTATCTTTTAATCACATTATTTGGAAGATTACCATCGGTTATACCTGTCGTGTAAATGACCGAGTCACCTGAGTTTGAGAGTTAAGTAGGTTATTTTTAGCCAATTTTCCTATGTGTTTTTCACATGTCTTTTCAACATTTTTTTCCAAGTTTGCCGATTTCAAAGTTATGTGGTAATGAGCAGTACTTATTACTTCAATTTTTTTGCCTCGATGTATCTCTGTGTGGCCCTAAACGGAAGGACGCCAGTTTAGTAACACGTTGTATAAATAAAAATGAATTGCCAAAGTATTTCATCATTACAGCCTATACAGTCCACTGCTGGACATAGGTCTCCACAAGTTTACGCCAAAAATAACGTGAACTCATGTGTTTTTCCAAAGTATCTGTACGTGCATAACTTCTGAATGACTGTAAAAAATTGGATATTTTTTTGCGTTCGTTCATGTCAGCATTGTGTCTGTAGAAAAAAAAATATTAGGAAACAATGGAGATTCACAATTCGATTTTATTTTATTATAACTTTTACTAGATGTTCTGATTTTGATCTTTTTTTTTTTATCCGAAAGCGGCCTGCTTTTTTTGTGTAGTCGAACTTATCATGTGGTTGAAAATAAAATTGAGCGCGACATAACAAGCAGTTTTTTGAGCTATCTCTAATGATGTGTATTAGAAGTCGACTTGTTGATTGTTGTAGAACAAACGCTAATATTAAATATCTGGTTTGAATTTTTTTTAATACAATAGTTGTATCACAAAAAAAAAAACTGATGAAAAATAAGAGGTAATTATATAAATTATAACTACAAACATTAGCCTCTAGGCATTTATATTTTATTTGCTACAAATACTTTCATATAAAAAGAAACGAGCAAAATGTTGTTTTTTATTAATATTTATTTAATTTATACTTTTTTTTTCATTACCAACATTATGGGATTTGTAAACATTTTTTAATATCATATCAAAAATCGACCGTTCCAGCGGGGATCGAACCTGCATCTCCGACTGACCGTGTCGATGCTCTAGCCAATTAAGCTATGGAACGATGTACCCGCTAGATCTAAAATTTTGATATGATGATTTTATATTCGGTCTAAGCGACCGTGGCGCCATCTATAGTATCTATAATTTTTATTTGGTAAATTTGATATTCTTGTTTATTTATTTACAAGTTAAATTGTTTTTTTTTTTGTTGCTATTTCTATAATTCTACAAATGTATATTTACGATAGTTCAGTATTGCACAGTAATAATTCTAAAGTCCTTTTAAAATTATCTAGGATTAAGTGATTTGTTTATGATTGATTATGGAATTTATTATGATAAATCTTTTGTGGGCGTACACGTGTTTTATTCATTTTCCTCTGTTATCAGTTTCTACGTGACATTTTATATTTTCCTCATTAAACAGGATGTTTGCGTAAAATATATATAAGAAATTGAAATGGAATTTTCTGAAATTATTATCATAATACACACACACACACACACGCGCACACACACACACACACACACACACACACATCAGCTTATTGCAGTCCACTGCTGGCTTCCACAAGTTCGCGCCAAAAATGGCGTGAACTCATGTATTTTGCCCATAGTCACCACGCTGGGCAAGCGGGTTGGTGACCGCAGCTTTGTCGCACCGAAGACGATGCTGGTCGCCTTCGGTCTGTGTATTTCAAAGCCAGCCGCAGATTATCCCGCCGTCGGTCGGCTTTTTAGGTTCCAAGGTGATAGTGGAACTGTGTTATCCCTTAGTCGCCTCTTATGACACCCACCGGAAGAGTGGGGGTGGCTATATTTTATAATGCCGTAACAATACAGCCATCATCATATTATTATAATAAACTTAGCACATTTGTATGTGATTTAGGTTTTTGGTACTTGTCATGTATGTTTGCGTATGCGTACTAGATAATATAGTATTAAATTATTGCTATTAATAATTTAAATGGTTTTTAAGAAAGTTAACAGCCATCGTGGCTCACAGAAGGAAAGTGAAAAAAGAAAAAGTGAATATTTATAAAAAAAAAAAATAAAAATAAAATGAAATAGTTCAAAGCCGCTGTACATCAAAAGTTCATTGGATTAAATATACAATACTCGACTGTCACAACATTCTCTGATTTACGAGTGACAGCGGGAGATTATACTTGGAAGTGGGATTATTGTTCTGACGTTCGTTTTTATTTCATTATGAAATAAAAAAAAAAATAAAACAAACGGGGTGAGCTAAATAAAACCGTTTAAAAATATATTTTTTTATATCCATTATTTTGATTTTATGTTGTTAAATAATAGATATGGAGAGGCTTGTCGTATTTCGTGACTCTAAGTGTCACTTTTGTTTTGATGGAAATATTAGAAAGAAAAAAAAGGTTTATGAGAATGTGATTTTCTCCCAGTTATGAGTATAATATATGGAATAGGAATGTTTAGCGTGTGGTAGCGTGATTTGTGAATACATATGATATTTTAAAACATTTTATTAAATTTTTACTATCGGTTCATATCGAAGTAGGATTATATCAAGGTAGTACATTATAAGAATACGCTTACGCTACGCTTCAGCCTGTAATATCCCAAAGTGCTGGGCAAAGGCCTCTTTCCCTACGTAGCAAAAGAATCAGAGCTTAATCCACCACGTTACTCCATTGTGGGTTGGCGGATATATTCCTTACTATGAGTAACGATCGCTATTAGGTGTATATGATAAGAACCGAAACCGATGGCTTAACGTGCTCTTCGAGGCACGGTGGGGAGATCCACAAAGACAGTACAAGCACTCTGACAACGGCAAACATCTGTATGGCCAATACAAACCTTTGTCATGTGTAGGGATCGAACCCGCAACTGCCAGCGCAGTAGCCACTAACCAACGTGTCGTCAATTATAATGATAATTAAATCCAATTCTAATGTTAAAGTATCAAATAACACTGTTTAAACTACATTGAATCCGGAATTTGATAAATCAAGTTTGAATATACATTGTAAATCGAATTGGTAATGTTAATAATAGTCGAAATGTTAAATGAAACGAAATGCTTCAAATTTCATCCCGATATTGAATCAACTAAGAAAGATAATGTTTTGTAAACAACCTAAACGATCTAACTGATAATACGATTCGCATTATTACTGACTAGCTTCTGCTTGCGACTTCGTCTGCGTGGAATAGTTACTTAAAAAAACCCAGATTTTGAAACATTCCTCATTAGTGCTCCGCTCCTATTGATCTTAGCTTGACGATATATAGCCTATAGCCTTCCTCAATAAATAGGTTATCTAGTACTGAAATAATTTTTCAAATCAGACCACTAGTTCCTGAGATTAGCGCGTTCAAACAAACAAACTCTTCAGCTTTATAATATTAGTATAAATATCATAATTGTGTTTGGATATTAAACATTGTTGTAATTGAATTTATTATTATTTTGTGATAGTAAACATTTTTTTAAATTGAATTTATCAATAATTTGTTCTTCAAAGATCAATATTTTTTTGCTTGCAAATATTAACAAGAATATCATGTGAGTTTAAAGTGTAAATCTACTTTTTTTCGCCTACGAATGTGCCGAAAGTTTTATTGTTAAAGTCTCCATGAATTTTATTGTTTCACTAATTATATACTATCTTACAAACTTAAGGCTAATATATATCTTAAATTAATGTATAAGATATATATTTCTTGGCACATATTATTGTATGATAAGCTAGCGACCCACCCCGACTTCGTAGGGTTGCAATGCTGATACTAAATATAAAATATAAAATAAAGATTTGCACTGTATGCGCAAAAAAATGTGTTTATTTACGACGTCACATTAGAAACCTCTAAAACTATCAGTGTTCCTTATGCATGTATTATATTATACATATAAACCTTGCTCTGGAATCACTCTATTTAATAAAGAAAACCGCATCAAAATCCGTTGCGTAGTTTCAAGATCTGAGCATATAGACAGCTGGAAGCGACTTTGTTTTATGCTATGTAATGATAAAATTATTCGAAAGGAATGGTGCTGATAGCCGAAATACAAGTCTATGCCTAGTTCGGTTACAGATGCTAATCTCATTACTTTTGATATTGTTGCCATATCATTGTAATATAGTACCAAGTTTGTGAAATAAAGACATTATTATTATATATATTAAAAAATATATTAATTTAATATCACGTTTAAAATATGTATTTCTAGTAATATTATAAATAAATCAACCAGAGTATGTACAAGCATCTATATACATATTTTTTCCTCACACTCGTACTACTGCTTCAGAACGTTCGTCAGTATAGTATTTATACAAATGCTTGGCTCCAATCGCCGTAATTTATGTGCTTACGAGCATACCGAAAAACTGTACGGAGACGGATAATTTTTCATAATTAAACAAATTTTTTTCGGATTTTATTGCAGTTTTGGTTTTTTACATGCCCGACGTTTCAGATACTTTACAGCAACCATGGTCACGGAGAACTGATAATTCTTTTTTTAATTTTTTTTTTTTTTTATTAAACTTTATTGCATACACAAAAAAGAAGATACATTTCAGAACGATTAGATACAAAAACAAATAATGTATGCAAAGGCGGCCTTATCGCTTCTAGAGATATTATTTTTTGTTCTTGGTTGTGTAAAAAAAAAATTAGTGTGGTAGGTTCTAAATTCGCTGGATCACTGGTTCACTTTTAGTTATTTATTACTAACACTAGTTATTAAGTTTTTGTCTTTTTATTTTGACTAACAATTATGGATCTTGTGTCATCCGACTAATAAACACTTTTTTTTTAATTTTTTTTTAAAACGCCGACGGTCGCGGTGTAACAAACGCTCTCGTGTTTTATGCGTGTGCCGTGTAGGCGCCTAACAACCGGTGGTTAACGGGTTCTGAGATGGATATTTGTATTTGTATAAATATTTCTTTCAGATTTAGATGTCTGTCATTGTTGGTCTCCCCACCGTGCTTCGGAGAGCACGTTAAGCATTCGGTCCCGGTTGATATCATAAATCCCTGATAGCAATCGTTACTCATAGTAGGTAATATATTCGTCAACCCGCAGGAGCAACGTGGTGGAATAAGCTCCGGTCCTGCTCCTACATGGAGAAAGATTCGTATGCTCAGTAGTAGGACGTTATAGGCTAACTCGTAAAAAAAAACCTGGTATACATTTAAAACTATTTGCAATCAAATAATATTACTAACATTTGCAGTTACATTTAAAGCCCCTCGCTTGTATATGAGGTTTTTCATTTAATACTTGTTTAGTTCAAACAAATGTACAGTTTTTATACATAAAATAACAGAATGGCACACGGAACGATTAATTGACGCCAATAGCCGGCCAATTTGTTTCGTAACGCCCCGACATTTATTCGTACCTGCGGCGCGTTGTTAATAAACACGGAGTGAATTTGTCAGACAAACGATATTTTGTTTAATACATTAGACATTTGTTTCGACCGTAACCGTTGTTGTAAGCGATAATTGACGTATAACTCGACAAGCGGAAAGTATATTTTTATTTATAACTAGCTCTGTTTCGCGATTTCGCACGCGTTAACTTGAGAAAAGATATAGCCTACTGCTTTTCTCGGTGAATTTGTCAATTCGAAACAGTATTTTTTTAGATTTGCACGTTTTAAAAAATAAAGTAACCTTTCAACTTCCTATATTAGAATAGATTAGCTAACCCGACAAACGATTTCCTGCATTGTGAATTCTTAAACGCGTATAGTTGATATATTGTCACGTTTTCTTAAATTGTCGTATTTTATTAATTTTTCTTTCCATAATAACCATTTTTCAAAAGATAAGGAAAAACTAAAAAATTGGGTTCAATTATTCTTATTGACCGACGCGTTGGCGCAACGGTTATAGCACTGGTTTGTTGGCTGTTGCGCTGGCGGTTGTGGGTTCGATCCCCGCACATGACAAACATTTGTCTTGGCCGTGCAGATGTTTGCCGTTGTCTGGGTGTTTGTGCAGTCCTTGGGGGTCTCGCCATCGTGCTTCGGACGGCATGTTAACACGTTCGCGGACGCACCGGCTATAACAGGCATCAGTGACTTACTCAGAATGACACGCCGGCTATAGCCTTTATGTTCTTTCCGCAATTTGGGGCACAACGGCTTTAGCAGACGATTTTCTATATTACTACCGTATATTTTATCATCGAGTGCCCCTAAATTGGAACTTTCAAATCGCTAGGTGTCATATAACATATCTTTTTACACCTTCGAAAGGTCACTACACTTGTGTCGTTGTGTGCGCACACACACTGACGCACCTGTCATAGCAGCGACAATTGTATGGAAATTTGTTAGTCGACCGGCGAGTGCCCCCAGGAGCGGAGGTGTCGTGAGTGTATTTATCACGCGGTTTTCGTACTGCTATAGTGGTAAGTTTACTTAATTTTTAAAGTAAACATGGATAAACTGTTACTAATATTATATAACAATACTCATTTAATACAATATTTGCTATAAATTACCTATTTACGTTTACCTTATTTGAGTAAAACTAATAGTAAAACATGGCTACTTTTCAGATGTCTAGACAAGAACCGAATGGGAGTAAACGAAAAATTTATGATCCATACGAAAGAGAAAACGAACGATTATTGAAATTATTCAGTGATGCTTCCTCTGGCGAGCTGTCTTCTGGTTCAGAGGAACCTGAAATGCCGAGTGATAGCGAATCATTGTCAAGTGAGTCGGAACAGGATCCTTACAATGATTGTGATGGTGACTACGGTTCAGACACTAACTATATACCTAATGAAGATAGCGGGTCATCCACAACTCATGTGTCTGACTCTGAAGAGGACAGTGGTAAGGTAAAGCATTTCAAAACACCTAAGCAGCCAACTCAACGCAAACAAGTACTGTCTGTAGAATCTCCAGTAGATTCTCCAATTACCTTAAAAGGCCTAGGATCACATGTTCGTGTTTCTGCTTTGGATGAGTCAGCGGCTTCAATCGCTATTTCGTCCCCAGCTAATATGAAAAATTCACTTGATGCAATTCAGTCACATATAGATACTATTAAAAGATCTAAGGAGCCAACTCAACGCAAACAAGTGCTTTCTGTGGAATCTCCAGTTACTTTAGAAGGTGGGAGCGTTCATGTTTCTGAGTCGGCTGAATGTTCAGATAACTTTATTGCCATGTCGTCTGCCGCTATTACGCGTAATAGGCAAGATGAACAAGTGCCTTATGTTGATTCTCCAATTACATTAAAAGACCTAGGAATACATGTTCGTGTCCCTGCTTCGGTTGAGTCTGCCGATTTTACTGCTGCTTCGTCCCCAGCTAATATGGAAAATGCACCTGATTCAAACCAATCACATACGCATATTATTAATTTACCTTCGTTTGATTCCGATACATCTCCACCAAGATCAATAGACTCAAATACGCTTTTACAGGATATTGACTGGACGGACAATAAAAATTCAGTATCTACTCAAAATATTGAGACGACAGTACAAATACCAATTTCGCACACAGTATACAATCAGGAACCTATAATAACCAGTGCCAATCATCAACGTCCTAGGTCACCACATATCATAGACGAAGAATGGCAAACATCAACTGCTCCTATACCAGAATTTGAATTCAATGACAGCGCTGTTGGACCTCAGTTTTTCGTTGATGCAAATACGTCTCCAATAGAAGTATTCAATCGTTTCTTTTCTGACTCAATAATTGAACAACTTGTAGATCGCACCAACAAGTACGGTGCTGCATTATGCAATATTAATAGACCACACACTAGAGGCAGTCGAAAAAAAACCTTTAATCCAACTTCCATAGAAGAAATAAAGCGATTCCTAGGCCTATGCATTTTGCAATCTCATGTCGAAACACCGAATATTCGAAAACTCTTTACATTCACTGATCCACTATATTACCATCCCATATTCACTCACTGTATGTCTGGGAGAAGATTCGAACAATTATTGAGATGCTTGTGTGTTTATGAAGGGAATGCCAAAGGTATAAATAAAGTATTAGGTTTTGCAAACCAAATGATTGCTACTTTTCAGAATTTATACAATCCACATAAACAGCTTTCTCTGGATGAATCACTGCTTTTATTTCGCGGACGATTGTCTTTCAGACAATACATCAAAACGAAAAAAGCGAAATATGGAGTCCAATTTTATATTCTGACTACCAGTGACGGCTACATTTTAAATTTTAGAATTTACCAGGGCAAGAACGAAACAAGCGATGACATAGACACTAACACAAAATCAAAAACTGAAATACTGGTTATGAATCTGATGCAGCCATATTTATTCAAGGGTCATGAGCTTTACATGGATAATTATTACAATAGCGTGGCCTTATCTGATAGACTTTTAAACTGCATGACACATACAACAGGTACTTTAAGGAAAGATAGAAAAGACAATCCGAAAGATGTTGTGAGCAAAGTACTTAAAAAAGATGAACATGTATGGATGAGAAAAGGAAAGGTGTATGTTTCAGCCTGGAAAGATAAACGAATTGTGACTATGATCACAACACAACACCACCCTCGACTGGTCGTAACTCGGAATAGATTTGGCAAACAATTGACAAAGCCTAAAGAGATCGAAGTATATAATAAATATATGTCTGGTATAGACATTTCAGACCAGATGCTGTCTTATTATTCGACTCCAAAAAAGACAGTACGGTGGTATAAGAAAGTCTTTTTCCATATTTTTGATATGGCCTTATGGAATGCCTATTATACGTTTCGAAAACATTGTAACGATAAAGAAACGATGCTCGGTTTTAGAGAACATGTCATTAGATATTTACTAGGTGTTGACAACTTAAATTGCACTGATCTCATTACTTCTAAAAAACCGACAAACCCAAGAACATCAGGGAACCCGAGAATGTCCCTACCTACAAGTAATCAGGACAGGGGCCAAGAAGGGACGACTTTGCAAGCGTTAAACCACTGGCCTGAACCAATACCAAAAACAGAAAACTGTAAACGTAATAAGGCTTTTTTAAAGTGCCGCTTATGCTCTAAAAACAAAATTAAAAAGGAAACTAGCTACCGGTGCAAGGGATGCTCCAGTAAACCACCATTATGTCCTGGATGTTTTGAGCAGTGGCATTGCCAAATAGAAAATATCGACTGATAATAATTATGATTACCTCCTAATAATTATAAGAGTTTAATTGATATAATATCGTGCTGTGATTAAAATTGTACTGTTTAATTAATATAAGCAAGTTCTAACGATGCCTTCCAATTGTTGAAAATTCTGTGATTTTCCAAAGTTTAATATTAAGTTTTTAATATAGGTAATTAATATAGGAATAAAAATATTATTATGTTGAGGTTTGAAGTACCATTTTTGTTAAATTTTTCCTTAATAATAATTTTTAGAACTACCTAAATGTGATAAAAGTGCCATTATAAATTAGTTTAAGTTATTAGATAATTATAAACAATTTGAAGTTTTACGAATCTGCCAAAAAATATAATATAAAACTGGCTGTCATTTTCCAAAATTTTACCATTAAAAACTTGAGTGTCAAATTAAAATAAGGAGAAAATATTATGTTCTTTAAAAGCCAGCATCTTGTTCTTTGCTGCGTTGTCTAGTATTTATCGTAGTTTCCTTGAAATTAAAATAAAAAACATATATTTGTTTTTTCATTGCGTTGAATCCCATAGTACCTCTTATTATATAGTTGTTATATATATTCACTAGTGAAACACTGGTTATATCAAGCGAAGGCTACAGCCGTTGCGTCTCATTGGTATAGTAATAACTATTCATTGGGGACACACCGGCTAGAGCAGGCGAAGGCTACAGCCGTTGCGTCTTATCGGTATTGTAGTAGACATTCACTAGTGACGCACCTGCTATAGCAGGCGAAGGCTATAGCCGGTGCGTCCTATTTGATTGTAATACACTATTTGACAGTGACGGAAAGGCTATAGCAGGCGAAGGCTATAGCCGGTGTGCCCTATTTGATTGTAATAAACTATTTGACAGTGACAGAACGGCTATAGCAGGTGAAGGCTATAGCCGGTGCGTCCTATCTCTATAATTATATACTTTTTTCAAATGACGGAACAACTATAGCAGACGAAGGCTATAGCCGTTGCGTCCTATATGCATAGTTATTATATCGTTACTAGTGACGGAACGGCTAAAGCAGGTAAAGGCTATAGCCGTTATGATTTTATTTAAATACTTAGTACTTTTCACTAGTGACGGTGCGGCTACAGCATTTCATACAATAATGAAGTGTAAAAGTGGCGTTGCAAAATCGGCCCTAGTGTCCGCGAACGTGTTAAGCGGTCGGTCTCGGTTGTTATCATGTACACCTGATAGCGATCGTTACTCAAAGTAGGGAATATATCCGCCAACCTGCATAGGAGCAGCGTGGTGGAATAAGCTCTGATCCTTCTCCTACATAGGGAAAGAGGCCTGCGACCAGCAGTGGGATATTACAGACTGGGGTGTTAAAAAAATTGCCGAATTGGTACAGCCGATCTTGAGTTTAACGCTATGCAATATATTTAACCATTTTTATTTATATTTTTAATAAGAGCAATTTCACTAATAGTTGATGAAGTATATCTGCTAAATATTTTATTGGTAGGTTATCATTGACTTCATCAATAGAATATCCTTAGGGTCTACTTCGTCTTAATTAATACATGCCATGAGAACCCGTTTCGCCATTCCGATGGTTAAATAGAAAAAAAAGTCGGCAAACAAGCGTACGGCTTACCTGATGGTAAGCGATTACCGTACCTAATAGATGTCACCAGAAGCATCGCAAGCGAGTTGCCGATCGTCCCCCAATTCCACTCAGTAGCTCTGATCACCTTACACACCAACAGGAACACGACACTGCTTGAAAACAGTATTATTTAGCTGTGACCTTTTGTAAGGTCGAGGTACTTTCCCATTTGGGCTACCAGCAAATTTCCTGCTGTCCTTACTTCAGTTAAAATATGTCAGCTATCCTTATCAGTAAACGCGACATTATTTTAACGCTTCTCACAAAAAATGTTTTGATATAAATTGACTCTAAATATTATGTTTGAAAATGTCGCTATTAAATTTAAATATTACGAGTATTAAAGGACGTCCAAGCGTCTCCTTACGATTTTGTGATGAAAACAAAACACTAATATATATCATTAACAAGAGTTAATATTAACAATATAATTTTTTGTTTCAGGAACTATGAAGTTAAACTCCAATGCTATGTAATAAGGTGAGCTATACACACTAAGTGATAGTCATTAAGGCAGGCTATTTTACGTCGTTTGCATAGTAATCCTTTAACTGAAACTTTGTAGTTTTAAAGATTTTATCTGAAAATTATTCTAAGTTGTTATTCCTGTTACAATAGTTTAACTTCAAACTCTTTTACCATTCGCCGTTCTAAAAGCTATTAGGAAAACGGTTTAAACTTTGTAAAATTGCATATTATTTTTCTTCATTCTTGTTATTCTTATGTTATGAAGGTACACAGAGATTAAAAATTTCATCCTTTCTATTGAAAAACAAGATGAAATCTGAACTAAACAAACTGCAGCGAAATTCAATTTCGTGACAGCGCGGACTAGGAATTCTTTATGAAATTTTGCGATAAATCTAAAAAAATGCTTCAAAAGCCAAAAATGCGAAAAAATTCCGTGAAATAGCGAAAAATTTGACGTCACACCCGTAGTGAGTCGTTTTTGAAACTGTGAAAAGAAAAACGAAGACTATGTGCATGTGTTATTTATCTAACGAGTAGGCGTGATTTAATAAATATGTATAATTAGATTTGTGTTTATGGAATTCTTGTTGTGTGGCTACGGCAGTACAGATTATAGCCACCCCCTCTCTTCCCGTGGGTGTCGTAAGAGACGACTAAGGGATAACGCAGTTCCACTACCACCTTGGAACTTATAAAGCCACCGATGGCGGGATGGCTTTGAAATACTCAGGCTGAAGACGGACAGCAGCGTCTTCGGTACGAAAAAGCCAGCCCTGTGATCACCAACCCGCCTGCCCAGCGTGGTGACTATGGGCAACACATATGAGTTCACGCTATTTTTGTCGCGAACTTGTGGAGGCCTATGTCAAGCACTGGACGGCGATAGGCTGAACTGATGATGATGATGATGATGACGACGACGATGATGATGATGATGATGATGATGATGATGATGATGATGATGATGATGATGATGATGGTGGTGGTGGTGGTGGTGGTGGTGGTGGTGGTGGTGGTGGTGGTGGTGATGATGATGATGGTGGTGGTGGTGATGATGATGATGATGATGATGATGATGATGGTGGTGATGATTACACAGTATTTTGTGTTTTTGTAAACATAAACATAACTTCTACATATGCTATGGAATTCATCTGTGCTTTATCATCATTACACTCAATAATAAATAATTAAATAAAAGCTTCACAGTCAACGACCGCGGGATTCACTCCTGTGTCGGGGGTTCGGAAACACACACACACAATACACACAAAATTCATGATTCCGATTTATATACCGCGTATAACAAAGTGCTTAAGTCGGTTCTTTTGAGTAAAAATAGCAGAAAATAGATAGATATAGATTTCCAGGCCTTAGGTAATTTTTAAACATTTAAAATGCCTCACGGTTACCTAATTCAAATTCCAATAAAACTAAACACTAAAGATTCTGGGATTGTTGTAATTGTTTACTAAATAATTGTGTTTGCAGGCAAACGAAAAAAAACCGATTTCAATTATATCGACAAGTAATACAACGTAGGTAGACGAAAAAATAGTCAAGTAAATACGCATTATCAATGATTACGCCAAAAGTTGTAATCAGATCTCGACGAAATTTAAATGTGACCACATTATAAACATCGGCTTTCGATTAAATTAAAAATCATTAAAATCGGTACACCCAGTAAAAAGTTATGCGAATTTTCGGGAGTTTCCCTCGATTTCTCTGGTATCCCATCATCAGATCCTGGTTTCCTTATCATGGTACCAAACAAGGGATATCTCCTTTCCAACGAAAACAGGATTATCAAAATCGGTTCATAAACGACGGAGTTATCCCCGAACATACATAATATATATATACGGTCGAATTGAGTAACTTCCTCCTTTTTTTGAAGTCGGCTAAAAACAAGAATAAGGCAGAAAACAATTCGAACTAGCTTAAATTATATAATGAAATAAAAACAATTCTGCCTTTTTTAATAATAAATAAATAAATATCCGCCAACGCGCAGTGATTAAGCTCCAATCCTTGTCCTATTTACATAGAAAATAGGCCTATGCCCAACAGTGGGATGCTACAGGCTGAAAGTTGTTGTTGTAAATAAACAAATTAAATTTGGTTAAGTAATTTCAAAACTAAACGTATAAGAATATTTCTTAAGAGATAAAAGCACATTTAGGGAATGAAACATTCCGAATAGAATCAAACAGAACGACTAAATAAAATAATGGCGACATTTCGTGAAAACGAAATTGGCATTCGTATTTGTAATATAGCGGTCTATTGTCAAAAATCACAGCCATATTCCGTCCGGAGGGCTTTTGTGCGGTTCGGACTATCCAAAGTCCCTTACTGAACAATCACAATACTAATTTTATTCTGTACAGATCGACGTGGAATCAACGCGGAATAATCCGATGATAGAGTCGATATACCGCGGGAATATTTTAGTTTTATGTATTTTATAGTGTTTTTGTTGTGTGTTGTGTTATTTTGTGAGCGATGGATGAGTAGAATACATTATTTTTAGGCTTTTAGATGGATTATACAATGTGTAATCTGTTTTGTATTTTAACTTTACTACTGGAAAAGATGGTGTTTTTTTGTCAGTTTTAATTTGACAGTCAGTTTACTGGTTATTGTAATTACTAATTTATTTATTTTAGCGGTCGCCTAGAGATAGAAATTCAACCATAATTAATTAAAATTTTTTATTTTCAACATTACTTATGTTAGCTGTCACAGACTATACTTCTATAATAATAAACAATGGAGTATATATGCGTGCGTGTGTCAAATAAATGGTAATGTGTGTAATGTTTTGATTTATTTATTTAATGTATATATTAGCAATTTGCACTCCTTTTCCATATAAACTATAAGTGTGCGAAATTTCATACTCCTCCGTCCGCGCCATTTTCGTAAAAACGGGTACAAAGTTTTTGCTTCACGTATTAATATAATAATTTACTGACTTTTCAATTTTTTTTTTAACACAGAACCGTGTGTACTTACGTACAAACTCCAGAAAATCGCGTTTCTCTAATCATACAGTTTCTAAATGTATACAGTAATTGACAAGAGAAATGAAGAGCAGATAAGTAATGAGATTTACAGATCTGAATTAAAAAAAAATACTTTTACATATGATTACCTTTTAACGAAAATTATAGTTCATATATAACTACGTTGTAACTCTTAAACATTTTGACATAAAATAACGTTACATACAAACTTACAATATCATGACTTTACAAGAACTTTATGTAAATGTAAAGGTACAATAATTAATAACATTTAGAATGTTAACAAGGAACTTTGTTGCTTCCCGTTCGTTGTTAGTAAAGTTACCTAAGTTGTTTAATGAAAACGTCTTCAATAAAACGGAAGGATGCAACTTCTGGACGGTTAATAATTTGATTAGTTATATAAGTATATTATGCCGCGTTGGCGCAACGGTTACAGCCATGGATTGTACCCGTTGCGCTGGCGGTTGCGGGTTCGATCCCCGCACATGACAAACATTTGTATTGGCCATACAGGTGTTTGCCGTGGTCTGGGTGTGTTGCAGTCCTTGTTGGTCTCCCCACCGTGCCTCGGAGAGCACGTTAAACCGGTCCCGGTTGTTATCATGTACACCTGATAGCGATCGTTACTCATAGTAGGGAATATATCCGCCAACCCGCATTGGAGCAGCGTGGTGGATTATGCTCTGATCCTTCTCCTATATGGGGAAAGAGGCCTATGCCCAGTAGTGGGATATTACAGGCTGAAGCGATAAATATATTGACGTACAATTGAATGTTATTTTAACATAATATAACATATATTTTGTATATTCATTACAAATATAAACACGAGCTGGGTGTAATATTACGCCCACACACGTGGAGTACTATTTGAAACTTCTTTAGAACAGTTGTGATTTAAAACTCGATGAAACGAAAATGCGTCACGACAAACAAACACATAAATTCTTAGGATTAAGTTGGCGAGAGAACGAGATAGAATACATTACACAGTGTTATGTGTTCTCGGTCTTCTTTTTGTGCGATGCTTCATCGCGTCACTCTCGTCTACTAAGCATTTTTTAAATAGTTGTTATATATATACTTTATCCAGAAATTTAACTTTTGCCGTGTGTGAATTTTACACACACACTTTTTTAACCATAAAAAATGCACTTATACACACATATTGAAGGAAATATGTACTGATATCGATTTTTCAAAGTATATTTTTATCGGATATACAATCACTGTATTAACTCATGTAGCGTGTTCATCGACCTGGCAGGCCCGAGGGCCTGTCTGGGTGAGGTCATCCTCTTTACCCGGGCTTTCAACACCGGGACACTGATTCCAGGGTCACGTTATTTTGGCCCTAATGGCCCAGGAGTTAAACATATTCTCAGTAAAATAATATCTAAATGGAAACTATCAATGACAGCTAATTGATAGCGCGGGAAACCTAGAACCTTCATACTCATAGGGGCCTCCCGGCTAGCACCGGGTACGCACGTCAGTCTGACAAGCTAGAACACATTAATCAACAACTTAGGATCATATATTAATTATTTATGTGTAATCCATTTATCGAGAATGGCTATATAACATTATGCAAAACGAGGAGTAGGCATTAGGGAATAATGTCGGGAAAGCGAGATTGATCATCTCAGATGTACAAAATGTATTTCTCATGGTTTCCTGCAAGCGAAGCCGTGAGTGGATTTTAGTAACTAACACATACATTACAAAATAAAATCAAAAAGTAAGGTAGTAGACTTTAAAAGCACTATTGAATCGTCATTTAAGGACGCGTTGGCGCAACGGCTACAGTACTGCCTGTTTGGCGGTCGCGGGTTCGATCCCCGCTCACGACAGATATTTGTATTGGCCGTATAGATGTTTGTCGTGGTCTGGGCGTTTGTGCTTGTGCATTGTGTGTGTTTCCGGACTCCCAACACAGGAAAAAATCTTACTTAGGGGCCGTTGAGTGTCAAGCGCTTATTTATTATTATTATTTATTTATTTTGTTAAAAGTGAAGCTACCATCGATTTGCAATATGGATTCTGCAGAGACGAATCGGTAAAAAAACTCCGTAGTTATTCTTTGGAAGAATGAACTGTGAACGTGTACATACATTGATGTGCTGTGCACAATACAAGTCCGCATTTATTTATATATATATGTGGGATTGAGGATACCAGCAATGAAACTAAGTATCACCTCAACACGCTTATTTAATTCTGTGTATAATTTAATATTCACCATACACTCGCTCGGTCGTTCCTTCTTTCTCACTAAAAATCAATCATGGCCGAACACACTATATCCCTTTCACTCATTCTTCCTTTCATTCACATTTCACAGATTAACTATTTATATTTAAAACATTCACCTCACATATATGTGCAAAAATACATGCAAATTGCATAGCCGTTGTGCGGTAATGTTAGGAATTATTCCATAAAGTAACTTTGAATTAATTTCTCTTGTTCTTGGTCTTGCTGCGTTATCTTGATTCATGGTTCAATGCAAGCTACACTAATACAGTTGCATGTTAATTTACAGATAGTGCATATACTGATCTCTTATGTTATATTTTGGAATTGATGATTCTGTATTTAAATTGGCTATAAAACGTGTTATACCTCCTAAAATCAATGGACTAAGAATACCTAATAGTGTCGTGTCTTTTCGAACCCCCGACATAGGATTTCACGTATACTGGAAAATGATAGAAACATTATTAATGAAATGAAAGCTCAATTAATGCCTAATATTTTTTTTATTTATACGGCAAGCCGCGTTGGCGCAACGGTTACAGCCACATATTGTACCTGTTTCGCTGGCGGTTGCGGGTTCGATCCCCGCACATGAGAAACATTTGTATTGGCCATACAGGTGTTTGCCGTGGTCTGGGTGTTTGTTCAGTCCTTGTGGGTCACACCACCGTGCCTCGGAGAGCACGTTAAGCCGTCGATCCCGGTTTTTATCATGTACACCTGATAGCGATCGTTACTTATAGTAGGGAATATATCCGCCAACCCGCATTGGAGCAGCACGCGTGCTGGATTAAGCTCTGATCCTTCTCCTACATGGGGAAATGTCAAAAAAAGAAAATGTACTCACATAAATTTCGAACGATTGTCCCAAAGTGGAAAATCGTTATTTCGTCGTGTTTATTATTGTCAGGACTTGTTTTGTATAAAGAACGATTAAAAAAACCCGCTTTCGCTTCACTGGGTTCAGTAATACAGTTTTTGTCTATAAAATTTTACAAAATAAGTACATCATGTAACTTAAATAACAACGTAACAACCGTCTTGATAACTATTCATTTTCAAATATTACTGTCCTATTTTAATTCGGACACATTTAAAGTAACTCATAAATTATTTAATCGCAAGATGGCGGACGATAGCCTAGCAGAATATATTTTATTATAATTATATATTAAATATATTTCTATTGACGGTAAAAATTTAACCAACTACCAATTCGTCCTACTCTTATAATAAGTAATAAAAGGCTTTGATTAAAATAAAAGTTTGTGTTCGAGTTTATGTGTGTGCGTTTGCGCGCGCGCGTGTGTGTGTGTGTGTGTGTGTGTGTGTGTGTGTGTGTGTGTGTGTGGGTGTATGTGTGTGTGTGTGTATGTGTGTGTGTGTGTGTGTTGTTAAATTAAAACAAAAGTCACGAAATTGACGAAAACAAAAAAGTAGTGTAGTGTGATGCCCCAGTCGGAACGAAGTTATAGTATATAGAATAATTATAGTACATTATATTGCAAAATTTCAAGTTGACAGAGTTAAATTGAAATAATTTAATAAAATATATTTATAATTATTTAATGCAAAGAGTAAAGGGAATATGTAAAAATGAAAAAACTGAACGGACGGAAAAAACGAAAACGAAAAATGTAGACACTTTTTACAAGTTTAATTTAGTTACTATTGAAATGAAATGTTTTACTTAACTAAATTTAAATTTAAATATTGTGTGTTTTCAATTAAGTAACAAATTTGAATAATTTAGGCTTCAGCCTGTAATATCTCACTGTTGGGCATAGGCCTCTTTACCCATGTAGGAGAAGGATCAGAGCTTAATCCACCACGCTGCTCCAATGCGGGTTGGCGAATATATTCCCTGCTAACGAGTAACGATCGCTATCAGGTGTACATAATAACGACCGGGACCGACGGCTTACGTGCTCTCTGAGGCACAGTGGGGAGACCCACAAGGACTGGACAAACACCCAGACCATGACAAACACCTGTATGGCCAATACAAACGTTTGTCATGTGCGGGGATCAAACCCGCAACCGCCAGCGCAACAGCCACAAACCAGTACTGTGACCGTTGCGCCAACGCGATAATTGACTTAAAATTAAATTTCTTTTCTTAATACTATTAGTCTGTCAAAATTAATTCTGTTAAATCTACACGATATACAGTTTGGTTCAAATACCCCAATTTTTGACACCTATTTCTATATTTTTTTTCCTCCCAAATACCTTACAATTTACTAGCCCGTTGGCGCAGTTTGTACTGGCCCAGCTTTCTGTTCCTCAGGTTGCGGGTATGATTCCCGCCCTAGTCTAAGTGTAATATTTGTATTTGTATTATATATATGTATTATTTCTATGTATATTTATCAAAAAAATATATAGTTATAACAGTCGGCTGTTACCTGTAACACAAGCATTAAGTTGCTTACCATAGGAACAGACGACCGTGTGTGTATGTTATAATATATTTGTTATTTGGTTTGTTTACAATGATTACTTAAATAAAAGAATGAATACCTATTTATAAGTTCTTAAATTCTCGTCATCATTAATATCGTGATTTATACCCAATACAACTAATGTGACCATAGCGCTTGCAATAAAATCAAAATATCTTCATTTAAATAAGCTTAAAAGCACTTTCGAATCGTCATTTTACAAATTAGAAATTTAATTATCGTTAAAAGTCAAGCTACCACCGATTCAGAATGTAAATTCTGTACGGAATAATCGGCAAGAATCTTCGCAGTTACGGTTTAAAAGAAAAAAATTGGTTCGAACATAATCCTGTACCGAGTAATTATCCTTTGTCATTAATTCTTTTTTAGTGAATTATAGCGCTGAACGAACGAACATATCAAATAAATTGTTTCATTTCACAATATTTTCTGTTTTATTAGAGGTTGTTTGTATATCACTGTTAGTGATAAGGCCGTCTTTGCGCTTTTTTAAGTAATTATCTTATTACGAAAATTATCCGAAAACGGGATATTTACCATATTTATTATTTTCGTTTTGCGGAGCTCGATATTTCGACATTGTCTCCGAATGTCTTGATCATGAGAGTCTCGATAATTTTCGTAATAGAAGTAACCATGTTAATCAAAATCTTATATAATTATCTTATTATTTTCCCAATGTAATATCAAATTTGCAATTAAGTGTAAAATTAATCATTACATAGTATAAAACAAAGTCGCTTCCCGCTGTCTATATGCTTAGATCTTTAAAACTACGCAACGGTTTTTGATGCGGTTTTCTTTAGTAAATAGAGGTGATTCCAGAGGAAGGTTTATATGTATAATACACGTATAACATAGTAGAGGGATACTGATAGTTTTTGAGGTTTCTAATTTGATGTCGTAAATAGACACAGTTTTTGCGCTTACATTGCAAACATTTTTTTTTATATCTAATATATATTTATTATCAGCATTGCAACTGTGTGAAGCCGGGGCGGGTCGCTAGTAAATAAATAAACAAGGTTAATATCGATTTGTCTACATTGATCTAGTTTTTGTCTTCTTAGAAATGATATATTCCTATAATGCTTTCGGCTCTCTTCGGGTATTTTCGGCAATTATAGTGCTACTTGCCTTCCTCGTAACACGCCGCTCCTATCGTCTCAAACTTTGCGTGTTTACTGATAATTTACCATATCCCTTGACTTTTATAGTTACTGCTTTTACTTCTATGACTATTGACTTGATCGATGCAATGCAATATTAATAATAATAAAAAAATTGGTTGTCTGTAGAGTCGGTTTACGGACGATATTTTTACGTGATAACGTCATAAAGAAAGATTGATGAAAAATTGCATACTTTTATGAATTACATTGAATTGTCATCATTGAATTATTTCCAACTGCTAGCTTTTGCCGATCATGCCTCTCTATCGCTTGTTCCGTGCTCCCGCTTGCACGCTCAGGCTCATGTGGAACGTGACACTTTTTCGTGCGTGCAGCCGGTGTTCATCGATTTATGAGACGTTATCGCGTCAAGAACGTTAAACGTGTCTTTTCTATAGACATATTTACTTAAGGATTAATAATAATTAGTCCTATATTAAATAAATAAATTTAATTATTGTTTTTGTCGTAGTGGATTTATTATTTTCATTAGAAAAATCATTTTGTGTATGTTCTATGTCATATTATAGGACTTGTTGTGGATTTAAGTAAAGATATGTTAAAGAAAGCATTGTTTGTTTGTTTGAAATTAATTTCTCATCGTAACATTCGCATCCTATAGACTAAAATATGATGTAAATAATTTGTTTAATGTTATTTATTATTGATTTTTCCTCCTTAATTTGCGCACACTTCTAACCGCTGCTACTGTATCGTGTCCAGTACGCAAAGGTTATCTGGAAGAAATCGCTCCTTAGCGATAAGGTCGCCTGTGTACATCTTGTATTGTATCTTTCTTTATAGGTGTCTGTGTTTCGATGTACATTAAGAATAAATTAATAAATAAAATATCCTTGTCTATAGACTTGATTTTTCGGTCAATAATATATGTGAATCACTACATAGTATGTTATTAAACAAAGTCGTTTCTCCGTACCCATGTATGCTTAAATCTTTAAAACTACTCAACGGATTTTGATGCGGTTTTTTTTTAAATAGATAGAGTGATTGAACAGGAAAGGTTTATATGTATAATACATGCATAATATAGTAGAGGAATACGAGTAGTTTTTGCAACCGTGCGAAGCCGGGGCGGATCGCTGGTAAAACAATATATGCACTTACCTTAAACGTGAGATGCCAAAGAGGATAGTTGGTTGTCAGTATTAGGTTACTGTAGAGTGCGCTCGTTTACACGTCTCCTCCACTCTTATGTGATGTCACTAATGTCATGCTATGTTAAGGAAATGGTTCGTTTGGCTTAATAATCGTTTTAAGAGATGCTATGAATGTAACGGTCTACAAGTAAAACGAAAGGTTTTCTTATAGAAAGCCGGCTTAAAATGACACAATTGTCAGGACAAGAAAAGGTCAAGTTTTAATTTATCGCAGCAGCCTTTCGCAGTCCACTACTGGACATAGGCTTCCACAAGTTCACGCCAAAATAGCGTGAACTCGTGTGTTTTGCCCATAGTCACCACGCTGCGCAGGCAGGTTGGTGACCGCAGGGCTGGTTTTGTCGCACCGAAGACGCTGCTGCCCGTCTTCGGCCTGTGTATTTATTGGTTATCCCGCCATCGGACGGCTTTTTAAGTTCCAATGTAGTAGTGGAACTGTGTTATCCCTTAGACGCCTTTTACAACACCCACGGGTTTTAATAGTAAGTTTTAATTATGAAGCTTTAATTTATTTATCATTTAAGAAATAATATTTACTTTACATCATGAGTAATATAAAGGAAATTACCAGTTTTTAACTTAAAAAAAAGGAGGGTTGTCGATTCGACTGTGTTTTTTATGTGTAACATAAAATGTACCGGGTGCAACGTTTATAACGTAACTTCTTACCGGGTGTACCGATTTTGATCACTCTTTATCGATCAAAAGCTGATGCTTGTCGAGTAGTCCCAATGAAATTTGATTTAGATTTGATTTATCCTAAGAATTGCGTATTTAATTGAATTTAATTATATCGTAAGTATATCGTATTTTTATTTAATTTAATTGAACTAAAGGTCGCCTAGTAGTTGAAATTCGGCCATAATTAATTTAATTTAGAAGTTTGAACAATATTAAGGTTTTAATGAATTTATTATGGTTACGTTTGACATTCAGTATAGACAAACAATATTTATCTATAATCTATTCTCAATTTGACGTCAGACTTTAACAATAAACAAAAGAGTATATATGCGTGTATTTGTCAAATACACGGTAGTGTGTGTAATGTTTTTTTTAATATATGTATTTAATTTATTTTTATGCATAATTAAAAAAAATATTAGAATTCTGTACTCGTTCTCTATATAAACTATAAGTGTACGAAATGTCATTAATCCTCCGTCCGCGCAATTTTCGTAAAAAGAGGTACAAAGTTTTTGCTTCACGTATTGATATAGGTAATTAAGTTATCCATAATTAAAAAAAATAATGGTTAGTGTAAATTAAAATCGATTTTTGTTCGTTTGCAAGCAAGCGCAATTATTATCTACGTAATATTACAGAGTGATAGCCCTATTTTTCTTGAAACTTGCCCTCCCTAGCACCACCACAGGCTCGTACTTAATTTATGAGCATCTGAATGGTCGCTATTATCTTTGCTTTGTTAACGGGCTGAAACTTTCCACTCTCTGATCTTTCATGATACATCTTGAACGATGAATAGCCCGGAATACAATTTATATTATACTGGGAAAATTCATATGGTCGGTGTAGATTTAATGCATTCTTTATTGCACTTAGATAATTACAGGTTTTGATTACTGTTGGCAAGGGCGAACTTATCTCTAAAAGAATTCTCTTCTAATCTACTCATGATGGTGAGGAATGATGCTACTGTCGGGTAAAGTAAAGGATAATTGAAACAAAATACAGCAATTATATCGTATAATATATCGTACACATATTGTTATATATACAAATCATCATCATTTCAACCAATCACGATCCACTGCTGTACATAGGCCTCCATAAGTTCGCACCAAAAATGGAATGAACTCATGTGTTTTGCCACAGTAACCACGCTGGGCAGGCGGGTTGATAACCAGGCAACAGCAGGGCTGGCTTTGTCGAACCGAAGACGCTGCTGCCCATCTTCGACCTGTATATTTCGATATATATATCGAAATATGTATATGTGTGTGTGTATTTCAATATATAAATATATACACATTAAATCTAATTTTCTTATAGATAAAAAGAGACATAGTTTGGGAGATATACAAATGGAGAGTGTGGTATAGTAAAAAAAAGGAGAGAAAATGAATTGAAATAATATAAAGGTACATATTTCTATTTTTATCGTTAGCCGAAGTGTCGGTTTAAGGGTTTGTCTGATTTATATTTTTTATTATTACAAGCCAACCCAGAATGGAGCGTGGTGGATTAAGCTCCGATCGTTCTCCTAGAGGAAAGAGGCCTATGCCCAGCAGTGGGACGTTACAGACTCGATCATATTACTACAAACACGCCTACAAGAAAACTTAAAATAGTATGCTCATACAATTTAATATGTAGTTGCGTGCTTTTATATTAAAAGAATACACATAAATAACCTTACTATCCCTCATCATATTTAAAAACATAGCTCTAAGATCAATGTGAAAAACTTTCCCGAAACAACGATTTCCATTAATTCACAAAATTAAAATAATCTGAAACAATTTACATAACTTAGACAATGTAAACAGAATTTAAAGTACGTAAATTAGTTAATATTTCAGCAACTGCCGGGTTCCAAAGTTATATAAAGTGTTAATTATGCAAATTATCTTTAACACACTCCTGGTATGAAATCTTTCATATTTAACGGCGTTCTACATGTACCGTGCCTTCATGCGTGCGATATATATATTGTATAATTGGTCTCCTATTTACATAAATATAATCAAATTGTATGTGATAAAAATTGAAAAATGGCATGCATTTAATGAATTTTTCATTATCCATCTTATAACAAAATATATAAATAAATAATAATATTAAAAACTTAGCAACATCTATTTTACGATTGTTACGTTTTGAGCCCTACTATGTGTAACGATTGCTATCAGGTATTTATGATAATAACCAGGACCGACGGCTCAACGTGCTCTCCGAGGCACGGTGGGGTACCCACAAGGACATACATCCAAAGGGGTAAGATATATTTGTACAAATACAAATATCTATCCCGCGCGAGAATCGAATCGTAATCGCAGACTGTTGGTGTTTTAGGCTAATACTCGCACCGCTACACCAGAGCGGTTGTTTTAGTGTACAATGAAAAATAGATGAGTTAAATAATATGTTTCATGTATTTTACAAGCTTATGAATATATCGAAGCTCCGTTTACTATTGCTGATAGTATTCTCGAACTACCTTAAGTAGGCGAGAGGTTTTGAAAAACAACTTATTTAGACTATGTGTAAAAATTGCAAATATACATACCTCTCTCATTAGCCTATCGCAGTCCACCACAGGACATAGAACTTCTTAAGTTCGCGCCAAACATCGCATAATAGGTCTGCCGGGAACTAAGAGCGGAAATTATTGCCGCAAATTTATGGGTTTTGCCTATAATATCCAGCGTGGTGGCAGGTGGGTTTGTGACAGATTCATACATAGAAAAACATAACAGCTATCTATGTAAAAAGAAAAATTTATACATAGAATATTTCTAAATCTACAACTTTGTGGATACGCGAATAAAGGGTGAAAATAGTTGGAAAAGTATGACGGATAACTTTTTTCATTTTCCTGTATAAAAGGTACACGCTGTATTAAAAGGTAGGAACTATTCGCGCATGCCATAAATGTCTGCATATCATGTTATTTAAATGCTATGGTCTGGATTTTTAGTTCAAAATTTAATATATATATATATATATATATATATATATATATATATATATATATATATATATATATATATATATATATGTCAAAAATATTTGCTGTGTGGCTACAGCATCAAAGAATACAGCCACCCCCTCTCTTTCCGTGGGTGTCGTAAGAGGCGACTAAGGGATAACAAGGATCCACTACCACCTTGGAACTTAAGAATCCAACCGATGGCGGGATAACCATCTAACCGCTGGCTTTGAAACACACAGACCGAAGACGGGCAGCAGCGTCTCGGTGCGACAAAGCCAGCCCTGCGGTCACCAACCCGCCTGCTCAGCGTGGTGACTATGGGCAACACGCATGAGTTCACGCATTTATGGAGCGAGCTTGTGGAGGCCTATGTCCAGCAGTGGACTGCAATAGGCTGGAATGATGATGATGATGTCAAACAGGTTCATTGATAAATTTTATAAGCTATGATATGACCCACTATGACTTATAATTTCTAAATAGATAGTGTGAAATAATAATGTGATAAACACGAATATGGTACCTCAAAACTTTTGACGGGGTGAGTTTTTATCGAAAGGTGGTGCGTGTCGTGTCGTCTCATTCAAATTTAATTGAGATCTAGCAAGAACTTTTTGAATTATTGCTAATAATACGTATTTACTTGACTGTTTTTTCTTCTACCTACGTTGTATTATTAGCGAGCAAACATAATTATATGTCAGATATTTCATACATTAAGAAAAATAAATTAAAATGCTAGGATAATAATAATAATAGAAGTAATAAAATTAGAGGAAGATGCACAAAGACTGTCTTTGGGTATACGATGTTAAAAAAAAGGAAAGGTCAGTGATAGATTTATGCACATTTTTTTTCCTGAAACAAATTTCAAAGTATAATGAAGATACGGTAGAAATATTTTAATATTAAAAAGTAAACAAAATTGAGATCGATACTTGTTTGTTTTCTAAAGATTTTTCGAATGACACAATTCCTAAAATTTTCAGGCATAATGTACACATAGCCCAATCAATTGTATTCATTACATTGCAAAACTTTAATAGCATTTCTAATGTATAATCAGTTCTTCTAAAACCTCTTAGTGGAAAGCCCACAATAGCAACTGAAATCTGAATAATAAGACATGAAAAAACTTGGGCAGAATGCTGAATTACGTTGTTACAGTGTAAATAGACGTAGACAACTATTTACTGGAAGAGCTCTTCTCAAATAATCAAAGTTTTTTTAAATATTTGATAATTAATTAAACATTCGTAGGAGGCGTGTGGAATGAAAATGCGATGTTGCAACCTTAGACTATCAGAAATTCAGAAAAGTTAATAAGTAGCTTCACAGCGGAGGACGATCAAAATTAGACTCGTACGTGTCTGTCTTAAGGCAACGGGGCGATCGGCTGGGGTTGCGGTGTGGGGAGGGCTGTCGACGCGAGCGTTGCTGGCGAATAGGGCGCGTTTGATAAGCTGACGGATATTTTGTTATACATCATCATCATCTCAGCTCACGGAAGCCCACTGACGGGCTTAAGTCTCCCTTAAAGCATTCCACGACGATCGGTTCTGGGCAGCACGCATCCAGCGGTTTTACGCGACCCTGATCAGATCGTCGGTAAGCCTTGTGTTATACATTTTATTTAACTTAACAAATATTCGTCTGAAAAGAAAATATTGCCACGATTATATGACACATATAATTTCAAATTTTTAGTGCTTAATTATTGGTTAGTGATCAGATTGAAAGGCGACCCTTATGCAGAAATGTAGTTTTAGTCAACAGACAGTATACCATAAATATTAAAGAACAAAAACATAGTTGATTTTTAGGTATTTAATCATTTAAAAAAAATTTGAAGTTAATTGTAAAAACTTATAGAAAAACCGAGTGTGCCCATCAATAATTACGTATTGGTAACGTATTTTCAACAAAAAAAAAATAATAATAATTGCAGTCATTTCCAGACTTTTCGATCAATGTCAAATCCTCTCATATTTTCAATCCGAAGTTATAATGTAGTCGTACTGATTAGTGTGTCGGTTTTAATAACGTTTTTAATTACAGCCGGTGACCCCGTTCGATTGTTTTCTCTTTAACTTTTATTGTTCCTTATTACTCTTTATTAAGACTTGAAGGCGTTTTGTTTATTGATATAATATTACAGTGAGGTGTTTCGTATTGATTCTTATTTGACAATATTTTTATGTCTTTGATTATTGACCTTCATGTATATACCGACATATATATATATATATATATATATATATATATATATATATATATATATATATATATATATATATATATATATATATATGTCAGTACTTGCGCTGTCGCACGCAATTAGACAAGGAATTTTTAAACAACAGATGCACCGATAACGCTACTTAGCACATCGTTCGATACTCACCTACCCTCACTAACAACCGTGGCTAAGGAAGTCTAGGCTCTGGCTTGGCACGGTGCACTTATTGTATCCTGCTAGTAGCTAAACTTACACGTTTTGGATAATTAATTTGTGCAAAAGAATTAGGTAATCGTTACATATTATATTACTTTACATTGTAATTAACCAGTGTGATTTCCTTGCTACATATACATTATGATAATTTATATTTACATTGCACGAGTACAATTTATATTGAATTCAGACTATTTTGTACAGAATATTTCTTTTAATAAGTAAAAGGTTTTAATAAGTAAAGTGAGCAGAATGTTTCATGTATTAACATACAATGAAATTGTAGTGGGTATTTTATATTCACGAACAACGTGATCTATAATATCTACAAAACTTTCATATCTGAACTAATTACAATTTGGATTTTTGTCCTTGTGGACCTTCTCAGCGTACTTTGGAGAGTACGTTAGCCGTTGATCCCGGTTATCACATCATTATTACATCATTACAGCCTAACAGTCCACTGCTGGACATAAGCCTCCACAAGTTTACGCCAAAAATAACGTGAACTCATGGTTGTTGCCCATAGTCACCACGCTGGGCAGGCGGGTTGGTGACCGCAGTACTGGCTTTGTCGCACCAAAGACGCTGCTGCCCGTCTTCGGCCTGTGTATTTCAAAGCCAGCAGTTGGATGGTTATCCCGCCATCGGTCGGCTTCTTAAGTTCCAAGATAGTTGTGGAACCTTGTTATCCCTTTAAATGGGAATAATCCTGTCATACATGATTTTTGCGTAAGTTTAACAGTTTACGCAGCAGATGCTCTCAAAAGGAAAAAAAAACGATTTTGAACCATTCTTTATTGGTGCTCCGCTCCTAATGGTCTTAGCGTAATGATATGCCTATAGCCTTCCTCGATAAATGGGCTATCTGACACTGAAAAGATTTTCAAGTCGGACCGGTAACTCCTGAAATTAGCGCGTTCAAACAAACAAACAAACAAAATCTTCAGCTTTATAATATTAGTACAGATAACAGTAGTGAACACACTTTAGCTGAACATCTGAACAAAAGCGTATCTCTAAAAATATTCACTGCACATGTCCATACTGGTGGAAATAAAGTAGGTAGACCAGCTATTACTCAGTGCTACCTGCACGCCGCGCCTGCCGCAACAAGTTTTGATTTGTTGCAGTACTTTTGTTTTACGTGTAGCTTAACACTGTGGATATGGAGCCCTTTTGTACACGAAATAGAAATAGTGGAGGCTTCATTTCCGTTTCTAGATTCAAATAGTAGCCTAGATTAGAGTTCAACAACGCAAATTTATGTATTTATTTTTATTTTATAATAATAATAATAATAATAATTTACTCTTTATTGTACACATAAAAAGAAGTTTACAATTTATTAAACTATTCACGAAAAGAAATGTACAATAGGCGGTCTTATCGCTAAATAGCGATTTATGATTTAATAACAAACATAGATGGAGTGGAAAAATTAGAAGACCCGTAAATAACCTCGAGGTATTCTATCTGCGGGACTGGTCAATTTCAAAATATGTCAATAGCTCATAATGATAAGTAAGTTTTTTTTCGTAACTTTTAGGTCTTAGTGCGAAAAACCTTGGTTAATATTTAGAGTAGGTGGACTGGAAAAGTCCTCAAATTTAGAAAAGATCATAGCCAAATAATATTAGTCTCAAGTAGTACGATGTTCCTGTGGCAAGAAAGATAGCCAAAGCTTTTGATGTTTCAAGCGTCTATAGGCTACGATGCCCACTTCCCGTCAGGTAGACTGTACGCCGTTATTTGATTGAAATAAACAGATGAACCTGCTTTATGTTCATACCTACGACTAGACACAAATTTAGCTGTAGATATTTTCTAAAATTAAAAATTAAGATCCCCATCCATAAAAGAAAATGGTTTTTTATTACTTATTTTGAATCGGCCTTAAAAATGTTTTGTTAAATATTGTATGGCGGTACCTTCCTTTGTAGGCGAGTGCTTTTTAAAACTTTTTTTTTACTTTCCACTGAAGGAAGTTCGCTCTTCATTTTTAATTGGGAGTGGTGTAAATATTTTCATTTTAAAATTTCGCTTAGATGTTACACTGTTCTGTTTTTGTTATCAGTTAATTAGGATTACGACAGCCGGTGGACTTAAAAAAAACCCAAGACTTTTGTATACTTACACTTACTGTAATATTTATTAAAATTACAATTAGACTTGTTTTAAATGAAACAATACCGATCGGTGGTAGTATCAAATATTGAATGAATGTTACAAAATTTAAAAATGCTGATACAATTAATATTGGAGTCACACGTTGTAACGATGGCTCGTGGCAGTGTGCGGCGGCATCACTTCCCTTGTCCCATGGTATATAAGAGTGTTTCCCAATGTGGGCGATGACGCCCCCTTGTGGGCTCTGCAGTACTAAAGGCGGTAAGAGACCTAGAAAAAAAGTGGTGGCGTTGTGTAGAGGCTTGGGCGGCGATTTGTCATTTAACTTATAAGGACTCTCGACTACAACTTGTGAATATCAACTAATATTCATTTAAAGCTTGCTCAAAGGGGGCACCATAAAATAATTTATTCTTTTAGTGGGCAGTAGACAAAATAAGTTTGGGAACCGCTGGTATATAACAAGCTGTAATTATAATCCACTTCGCTGTCTTATTTAAATTATACTTTTTTTATATACATACACGAAAATGAATCGTCAATAATGAAGTGAACTTTGTATCGCCATATTTTTTTTTTTGTTAATGTAGTTTTTTTTCTCTCTATCATACAGATGTTCTAGCAATAAAGAACCGGAAAAATTATCAAGTTTGATGTAGTCGCTATACGTGTGCAGTTCAGCGATTTTTTTTTTTTTTACGTAGAACGCAAACATTTTAAACATCGTTTTATTTATTTTTTGTGATATTCATCATACCTTTTACGTACATATACCACATTTAAGATTTTCAATTCTATGTAAGTAACCAAGCCTTTGAATAACCGTTTATACCCCTTTGTGCACTGAAGACGGATACGGGCGTGTTTGTATAAAACTGTTTTGCACTATCGTTCCAAGAGAACGCGATATGTAGATGCTTTATATACACACATATGGCTTGAATACAAAAGGCTTACAGTAAATAAAATGATGATGAATCTCAGGACGACCAAAACAAAATTTGAAAAATGTTTTTTGGCGTATTCATATTTTTTCTGACTAATATATAGGTATAATGAATATTTCACTAGAATATATACCAGCATTTATATACGAATATATGTTTTAACTATATAACAGTATATCGATAAAGCTAATCGTAGTTAAAACTTAAATAAATAATAATATATACGTAATCCATAATCTATCTACTCGTATAATATATATAAACGCGAAAGGTCACTCATCACAAAATCTCCAAAACTATAACACCTAAAAACTTGAAATTTGGCAGGTAGGCTTCTTATAAGACGTGGGCATCCGCTAAGAACGGATTTTATGAAAAACGACCCCTAAGGGGGTAAAACGGGGGTTGGAAGTTTGTATGAAAGTCCTATTTTTTGAAGTAAGAGACTTGAAATTTAAAATGTATGCTCTATATATGGTTAGGAGGTGTCCAAATAATGTATCTTTAGAAATCAACTCCCTTTTGGGGTTAAAACGGGGGATGGTAGGTTGACATACTCATCTCAAAATCTCTGAAACTATAACACCTACAAACTTGAAATTTGGCAGGAAGGCTCTTTATAGGGCGTAAACTATTGCTAAGAATGGATTTTACGAAACTCGACCCCTAAGGGGGTAAAACGGGGGTTGGAAGTTTGTATGAAAGTCCTATTTTTTGAAGTAAGAGACTTGAAATTTAAAATGTATGCTCTATATATGGTTAGGAGGTGTCCAAATAATGTATCTTTAGAAAACAACTCCCTTTTGGGGTTAAAACGGGGGATGGTAAGTTTACTCACTCATTATGAAAACTCAGAAGTTATAACACCTACAAACTTGAAATTTTGCAGATAGGCTCCTTATAGGGCGTAGACATTCGCTAAGAACGGATTTTACGAAATTCGACCCCTAAGGGGTTAAAACGGGGGTTGGAAGTTTGTTTGAAAGTGCTATGTTTTTGAAGTAAGAGACTTGAAATTTAAAATTTATGCTCTATAGATGGTGAAAAGGAGTCCAAATAATGCATCGTATTCTATATATATAAAAGAGAAAGGTCACTAACTCACTCATCACGAGAACTCAAAAACCGCTGGATGGTCTATCCATCCAGGTTGGACAAAGATAAAATTTGGCAGGGAGGTAGATTATAGTTAGCAGACGTTCGCTAAGAACGGACTTTACGATATTCCACGGCTAGGGGGGTTTAATTGGGGTTGATAGTTTGTATGAAACATATACAGCCTGAAAATAAAACTAAAAATGTGGTGTATAGAGAGGTTTTATAAAAATAACTATTAAATTATACTAAATTGTGCAATTTAAAAAGTTACTCAGTTTGATAAGCATTTCAAGTGACTGAAATAAAAAAATAATTTGCGTTAAACATCTTAGTAATGCATATCTTCATAACCACGCGGACGTAGCCGCGGGCAACAGTTAGTGTGTTATAAAATAAAACAACGTCCCCAAAAGTGTATGTGATCGATTCGCTCAAAATCTACTGAATGGATTTTCATGCGGTTTCACCATTGGAGAGAGGGCTCCACTATTGGCAAGAGGAAGGTTTACGGAACGGCTAAGCCGATTTAGATGAGAGTTTCACTGGAAGTTTGCCGGGAAAACTTTGTGTATCTCTAGAAACCAACTCCCTTTTGGGGTTAAAACGGGGGATGGTAGGCTGACTCACTCATCACGAAATCTCCGAAACTATAACACCTACATACTTGAAATTTGGCAAGTAGGTTTTGTATAGGACGTAAACATCCGCTAAGAACGAATTTTACGAAACTCGACACCTAAGAAGATAAAACGGGGGTCGGAAGTTTGTATGAAAGGCCTATGTTTTTAAAGTAAGAGACGAAATTTAAAATGTATGCTCTATAGATGGTGAAAAGGAGTCCAAATAATGCATCGTAATCTATATATATAAAAGAGAAAGGTCACTGACTCACTCTTCACGAGAACTCAAAAACCGCTGGATAGTCCATCCATCCAGGATCAACAAAGATGAAATTTAGCAGGGAGGTAGATTATAGTTAGTAAACGTCCGCTAAGAACGCATTTTTTGATATTCCACTGCTAAGGGCGTTTAATTGGGGTTGATAGTTTGTATGAAACATATACAGCAGCTATAAGTTCGCCTGCTAGGTTATTTATCCTGCAGCCTGAAAATAAAACTAAAAATGTGGTGTATAGAGAGGTTTTATAAAAATAACTAATAAATTATACTAAATTGTGACTGAAATAAAAAAATAATTTGCTTAAACATCTTGATAGTAATGCATATTTTCATAACCACGCGAACGTAGTCGCGGGCAACATTTAGTGTATTATAACAATAAGTCCCCAAAAGTGTATGTGATCGATTCCCTCAAAATTTACTGAATGGCTTTTCATGCTGTTTTACCAATGGAGAGAGGGCTTCAAGAGGAAGGTTTACGGAACGACTAAGACGATTTTGATGAGATTTTGAGTTTCACTGGAAGTTTGCCGGGAAAACTTTGTGACTCACTGATTTAAACGCGGGCGAAGCCGTGGGCACAGCTAGTATACCTAAATATTAAGAGATCCAATGTTATTTGTTATTAAAAAATACATATAAATAATATGACTTCAAGAATAATATGTAAATATGAAAAAAATAACAATATAATACTTATCAATATATTTACCCATTATTTTTGTTGTTTAATTGTTAATAAAATAATGTTTTGGTATTATATTCTTCTAGATGTGTTGTAGTACGAGTGTATCTAATTTTTGTCGTAAGTTTCTAGTTTATAGGTATTTATTTTGGTAGGTACTATTGTTCTACTAGTACATTTTTTTTATTTTAATAATCTTACTTATTTATGGAGGGTTTCGCCCGTCTGACGATGCCACCCTCATAGGTTTTACAAAAATATTCAATACTATCTACGCTTAACAGCTACTTTCACAATTTTATACAGCATTCTGGCTTCCTCAGATAGCGAGTAATCCTGAATACAGTTACACTTGTCATTCTCATACAAATCCACTGCAAAACTGATCTTTCAACTTAGTTCCGAACAAGTTAAATATTTAACGCGATATTTAATGGCGCAAACTCGGGGAGGCCTATGTCCAGCTGTGGACTGCAATAGGCTGAACTGAATTAAATATGTATTTGTTTAGTTATTATATTGTGCATAAAAGAATCGAAAAGAAACTACACAGTCACTCTTTTAAAAAAACTGTATATTTTCAACCTATCTATCTATATCTATCTATATCTATATCTATCTATATCTATATCTATATCTATCTATATCTATGTCTATCTATATCTATATCTATCTATCTATGTGATATCTACTCTTGTACGACACTCAATAATTATTGAAATAAAATTACTTTACTCACGCTTGACTTGGGTAGAAAGCTGGTGAATGGGTGACGAGAGCGTTACGAAAATTATGATCGGGCGAGGCGAACTGAAATTGAGAGGGAGATATAAGTTAGATTCAGCTAAAGAAGTTTTACTTCAGTCTTATGGTCTTAGCACAGATTTTTTTTCAAAAAAAAAAAGATTAGATATATAAATTTTTCACTTAAAAATGTCACGGTGTTATCTCAACGGCTAATTATTAGTCAGTTTATTACTAGATATAGTCTTAAATATAAAGAACAAGTTCTAGCTTGCAACATTGTCATCCCTAGTAATGTATTCGTACTCTCGAATAGTTCCGAGGAAATTCCTAACATCAGCTAAATTGCCTAGACAAGTTGCCCATTAAACTATAAGATATTGGTTTCCGTCGCAACTTAAATACTAAGTTAGCAATAACTTAGTAAGGGATTGTTGCCTATTGATTAATTGTATTCCTATCTGAGCGTGATGTAAATCATGTTCAAATGTAAAAAATATATCTTTCTATACACATACACACAAACTTGTAAAGGAACGTATGCACACACACGTTTTTATTTTTATTATCGTTTATTTACAATACATGTTCGTAAAATAATAAAAAATAATAACAAAATACCACTAAGGTTTCAACCTATGCTATCATTATACATGTTCATTATTTATTAATGGTCACAGACAATGTACGACTTCTCTTTCAATACTTAAAATATTAATACATTTAACAATTTAAGTAATTTTTAATTCAAAATATTTAAGTCATTTTGTTTTAATTTAGTTTTAATATTTCTACTTGAAAGATTTTTGTACATGCATGTACACAAGAACACGACACAGACACATACGCACGTGTACGCAACACACGCAAAATCAATTCCAAAAGCACCTAAACTTTAAGAAAAAACACACTTATAAAAAAATGACATTACTTCCTCAATAACGGAAGTTCAGAATAGACACGTAATAGTGTCATTGGAAGTCTTTTCATTTAAATTAAGTTTTACGTGTAATAAGGCACATTGTACTGGAACGACTGAGGAACGTAAATTAAAGCAGTCGTGAACTGTCAGAACATTTTGAAACTTAACTCTAAAAAGATAAAGTTGGAATTTGTATGTCATGAAAGATAACATTTTTGTTTGTATGTAATCCAATTTGCGGCCAAGAATTTTAAAACAGTGAAATGTGGAGAACTGGACGGTATGATTATAGTGTTTATAATTCATTTTATGTTACGCCCACACGTGTTTTGATATTCGGTTCAAGTTATTTGGGTTTATTGTCCTACAGAGTATAGACATACAGCGTACCGCCATAAACATTCTGTGGCACTTCAGCTTTAGTTTGTAAAAAGAATATAGCACTGTTAATCTGTAAAATGAAAATCCAAAATAAGTTTTTTAAAGTAGTCTTTAAAAGCACTTTGGATAGTCACTTCACACACTAAAGTTGTAATTTTTTTTAAATCTAATAATAGTTAATGTGGAACTACCATGGATTAGAAATGTAAATTCTGTAGGCAAGGATTAGCGAAAAAATCCGCGGTTACTATTATTAGTATACAACAGTCACAAAAAAAAGAAATTTTTTAAAATAAAGTAAGATAAAAATACTGTGTCAGGATTTACACAACACAATTATAAATGCCCAGATTATGACGAATGTTGTGATAAAGGCTTTATTACATAAATATTACACATAAGATACTCATGCATCATAAAATAGCACCAGTAGTCGTACAAGTTATTTTGCAGTACGGGTTTAGAGAGACAGGAAGTTTCCCACTGTTCCACTGTTGTTTCGTCATGTGTCCCTTAGTAATTATACTAACTCAAGGTAACTACAGGCTTAGACCACCATCAGAGATTATCCAATTCATCTTGAACCCAGTGGTGCTAGAAAACATTTTAGGTAATATGCAAGTCAGGAAGAATTTTGAAACATGTACTACCGCTCGTTTCGTAGCGTGACATTGGGTACCATGGAATCATTCAATAAATTTCGTTAACACGCTAAAATTTAATTATCCAGTAACCTGATTAGGTAAAATCGTGAGCGTGTCGTGTCGTTTCTATTTCAAAGACCCGCACGTCCTTGGCGTAGTTGCCGGTAAAACTGATTTCAACGGCGATCTTTAGTTTCAACAGAGTTTGGATGTAATAATTATATGTTATGTCATGTTCGTGGCTGTTGCACTGGTGGTCATGGGTTTCATCACTTCATCACTTCAGCCTATCGCAGTCCACTGCTGGACATAGGCCTCCACGAGTTCGAGCCAAAAATGGCGTGAACTCATGTGTGTTGCCCATAGTTACCAAGCTGGGCAGGCGGGTTAATAACCGCAGGGCTGGCTTTGTCGCACCGAAGACTCTGCTGCTCGTTTTCGGCCTATGTATATCAAAGCCAGCAGTTGGATGGATATCCCGTCGTCGGTCAGCTTTTTAGATTCTAAGGTGATAGTGGAACTGTGTTATCCCCTAGTCGCCTCTTACGACATCCACGGGAAGAGAAGGGGCTATATTTTTTACTACCGTAACTACAAAGCAACAGTTATCGTGGGTTTAATACTCGCATAGTGCAACATTTGTATTGGCTATACTATTGAAGTTATACTTCTGGCGCATTAGGAAAATATGACGAAGGTAAATTTTTACGATGCGCACGCACACCGTTACAAAAAACTGAAACCCTGAAGTTAGCTCGTCAACGAAGAAGAAGTCAGCAACAAGGAGTTAGCTAGGCAAAGAACTATAACTTCTTACGTGTTAAATGTATAATAGACTAGCTGACCTGGCGAACTTCGTATCACCTTATTTTTTTCTGAAATATAATAAATAATTTTAAGTTGGATCAAACTGCACACGGTGTGCAAATTTGACTAAAATCGGTTAAGTAGTTTAGGAGTCCATTGAGGACAAACATTGTGACACGAGATTTATATATATTAAGATTGATTGGCTGTTAACTAAAACTCGTGTATTAAGTTGCTTAATTCAAGAATTTGTTATTTGGAGTTACGATGTCTTATTTTTTATTAATAATTTTTATAATTTGCAGTTGATTTAAATGCTCATTCTATTTATTAAAAAATATGTCCTAGTCATCAATAAATGGTCGATTTTCATATCATTGTAGGTTTTGACAGTCTTGGTATTGTAATAATTAATTGGCGTCATGAAGGCAACATGATTGATGGCCTCGTCGGAAGAGATTAGTAACCCACCCTCCCATTTTAATTGAACATCACGCTCAGGCCAGTTACTTAAATAATTAATTTTCATTCATATTTCTGAAACTTAAGAAGAACTGAGTAGGTATTTAATATTTATTTATATTAAATATAATTTATAAAATTTATTGCGTCTTCGGTGCGACAAAGCCAGTACTGCGGTCACCAACCCGCCTGCCCAGCGTGGTGACTATGGGCAAAACACAATATGATTTCACGTTATTTTTGGCGTGAACTTGTGGAGGCCTATGTCCAGCAGTGTACTGTATAGGCTGTAATGATGATTGCATTTTAAATGTCCTTTTATTCTCAGAAGCTCTGGTTGTTTTACTCACTACAAAAACTCACTCTACTCATGAGTAGTAATTATTTTATTACTTGTAAATATAAATTAAAGTCAGTTAAACATTATATCAGTTTCGTTTGATCAATATTGCGTGACAAAAGAAATAAAACTATATAAACATTTTGTAAACTTACAACAGTTTGCGAGTTATCTGAAAAGATAGACATGTGCTGACGTTAACTTTACCGTTAAACTTTTCTAGAACTAAAATTTTATACAAAGTTTTCATGTAACAATCTGTTGTAGTTTTTCCCAGAGTTAGGAAAGGAAAACCCCAGACTATTTTTGTCCGATTATAAAGACACATACAGTACAAAAATAGTTTTGTAGAATTTTCAAGTGCTAAGTGAATAAGCTATAGGACCGTCTTTGCATTTTTGTAAGTTAGATTATTTTTATTTCCTTAGATTCTACGGGCATTACTGTGATTACTTAGATATGGCACAGTAGGAAATTTTCTGCTCAAAATATGGAGCAGCACGACTGGGGAAGTACCTCGACCAGACACACACACACACACACACACACACAACACAGAAGATCACAGGTAAATAATACTGATTTCAGTGTTGTATTTCCGTTTGTGTGTAAGGTGACCAGAGCTGGGGGTAATTGGGAATAGGGTCGGCAACGTGCTTGCGATGCTTCTGGTGTTGCTGACGTCTATAAGCTACAGTAATCACTTACCATCGTTCAAGCCGCACGTTTATTTACCAACCTAGTTATATAAACAAATGTTTAATTTGTAGTAAAGGCAAGTGAAACTCTTAAGTATGAATATGAATAAATAAAAGAAATTACCAATCTTTAGCAACAGATTAGTTCGTTCAAAGAAATGAAAAAATAGCTTATAATGTTTAAATCACTAAATTTTATCTCTAGTGCCAAACATACCTAACATACACAACATAACCTATACTATGTACTAGCGGTACCCCGTGGTTTCACACAAGTCAATTTGAGGAAAAAAATAGCCTATAGCCTACTTCGGTAAATAGGCTATCCAACATAAAAAGAAATCTTCAATTCAACCCGTTTCTGAAATTAGAGCGTTTAAATAAACAAACAAATTTTTCAGCTTTATAATACTAGTATAGATTGTGAATAGGGTTCGTGAAATGTCGTTCTGGTTTATTACCGTTTTTTCCATTTCACAATCGATAAGTTCGTCAAAAGGCTTAGCGAAATGTATAAACATTTTTATTCGAATTTTCGATAGTCTGTAATCCAAAAATCACCTCCCTAATACCATTGTCACATACAGCTTTATGTGCGATAGGCTTTGTATCTGTCACAAGTCCCAGCCTTATATAGCTTGTATTACAAGTCCTTGTCAGCTGAGATGACATACTCATGAGAAATTGCTCATTGCCGCATGAGAACAGAAATTGTGTATTGCTCAGTAGACAGAAAACAAGTATCAATAGAGACGCTTGTGTATGTAAATCCGTTCTTTTAATGCAAATTGATAAGATTCAAATATACTTGACAATATGCTTGATATTTAAAAAAAACTAAAATCAATTCGTGCCCGCCAGTTAAGACAAACAAACATCTCATTCAACATTCACGGAAGTTCTTCCGTGACCATGGCGCATGCAACTGCGCCGAAATATCGGAGCCTCAAAGATAAAAAGGTACATGGTATAAATCCCGATAAAACGAATTCAAATAATGTTAAGAACCATGGAAATTTAAAACAATATAAGGTTTATGATGTTGCAAGCGTCTATAGGCTACGGTAACCACTTATCATCAGGTGAGTCGAAAACTTGTTTGCAGACCCAGTCGTATAAGGTTTTGAGATATTTAAAGGTTCTCGCATTACATTTGTATTTATTAAATTGGTCTAACCCTGTAGTCTTATCATTTACTTAATTTACTTAAAATGCACTCCTGTTCCTTTTTCTAAACTGCTCAAACTGTACAAGTCCATCAATGATATACAATAAGATTAGCATGTTAAATCGAATAAACTTTTCAGAATTATAATAGTAACTGAAAGATTTTAAGTGACCGTACACGAGTTTGGAAAATCTAACAAAAGTCAGAAATGTGTTCGAGTCTTCTATTTTAATGTTATTATTTTTTATATACAATAAGAATTTGTGATGATGTTATTAAGTAAGGAATTCAGACTGTTTATTCTGTGACAAATATTGTTTGAACAGCTCCAATCTAAGTACACTTGGGTTATTTATTTTCAATTATGGGCACGTTACGTGTCTCAGACTTTGAACGTTTAATATAAATATTCGCATTCCAGTACAATAGTTGTAATTGTAAAAGCATTTACTAGTATAGAAGACTCACGTTTACCCATTTTTTTTTTTTATTATAAATATTGCACATTTTTACTAAAATACTTTCATCAAAGATTGCCTGGAAGAGATCGCTATATGCGATAAGGACGCCGTTGTATACTTATTTGTTTTGTATCTAATGGTTCTTAATTGTATCCTTCTTTTTGTGTGCAATAAAGCTTTAATAAATAAATAAATAAATAAATGAATAAATAAATATTGCTTCATCTGCATGGGTTTTATCTAGACAATGTTATAGTTATAATTGTGTTTGCTCACAAACGAAAAAAAGCCGACTTCAATTACATCGACAAGTAATACAACGTAGATCGACGAAAAAATAGTCAAGTAACTACGCGTTATCAAAGATTACTCAAAAAGAGGTAATCAGATCTCGATAAAATTAATATGTAACCACATGATAAACATCAGCTTTCGATTAAATTAAAAATTATCAAAATTGGTACACCCAGTTAAAAGTTTCTTGGATTTTCGAGAGTTTCCCTCGATTTCTCTGGGATCCCATCATTAGATCCTAGTTTCCTCATCATGGTACCAAACTAGAGATATCCCCTTTCCAACATAAAAAGAATTATCAAAATCGGTACATACAGTAGAAAGTTATGCGGTATAATACAACGTAGGTCGACGAAAAAGCGTCAAGTAAAAATGCATTATTAGATGTAACTCGAAAAATGGGACCAAATGACACACACCACCTTTTGATCAAATGAAAATTTGTCGAAATCGCTCCACCCGGTCAAAAGTTCTGAAGTAACATACATTTAAAAAAAAAAACAGTCGAATTGAGAACCTCCTCCTTTTTTGGAAGTCGGTTAAAAATTGTTTACGACGACGATGCGATTACTCTTTGTTTACTCACTGTTGTAAAATTATTTATTGAGTTGTTCTATAGTTTTTTTTTGTCGTTGTCTACTGTTATGTTCCCCAAATAAATGGCAATGAATGTATTATAATCGTATTGCCTATATCTATTATATAAATATATGTTAACTGTAATGCATATTGAGTCAGTAGATTAAAATATTGATTTGATATAAATAATAATGTATTCAGTTCCTTCATCTACTAATAGATGGCGTTGTTCGTCCGAGTCAAATACTAATGTATTTAGTTCCTTCATTTACCAACAGATGGCTTTGTCCCGTCTGTTAAATTGCCTCTGTCAAAATAAGATACTTCTGATTGTATTTGTTTTGAGTTTAAATAATAATTATACGAGTGTATATACCGGTTTGAATATACAAGTTAAGTAAACGTGTGATTGTTTCATCATTAACACACATTTTTTTAATATCTGTACGCTAATGAAATCTGTAAATGGTTGGATAAAACAAAGAATATATTATATTATTATTATTATAGTTACAAATCTTATTTTTTGCACTTATTTAATGACATAATATGTACAAACGCCTTTTCCCTAAAAGCCTGCAATGCACCAGTAACTTAAAGTTTGGATGTTCGTGCGTTAGTACCTATTAAACATGCTATCTGTTCGTTTTCCCCCTTACTTAGATATACAAAATATAGAACTGAGATTGTCTGGAGTGCTTTTTGACAACAATGTCTTCATGTATATGGAGAGCAGTAATCATCAAGCTGCTACTGGTTGACGGATAAAACAATTAAAGGTTCTAAAAAAAAAAAAAACTCAAATTTAACTGAGACGGGACAAGCAGCAGCTTTCAAATACCAAAATTCATCAAAATCAGATCACCCGGCAAATAGTTATGAGGCAATCTATAATTGTGTTTGCTCGCAAACGAAAAAAAACCGACTTCAAGCCAATTAGTTTTATATTCATTGTATTTGCGTATATATTTGGCATTGCCACTGACGATGTCTTAATACATATTGACATTGACGTGACAGTTCCATAGACGAGATTTTTGTTGTCAATGTTATGCGTTCGGAAATGTAATAGTTAAAACAAAGCTTCGTGCAAGTGTCAAGTTCTGTATTGATGTGATCATATTGTATTATTCCGTTTTAATTTTACCTTTAAATTAATATGTATATAAAAAAATTTATTAGTTGGATTATCTATTCTTAAAAATATTGTTAACTTAAATTTTAATATCATTATTATAATTTCTATATTCTGGTAGTGTATTTGTTTTTCACGTGTATATATGGTGTTTTGCTTCTATTGTTTTTCTTTTTCTTGTTCTTCTATTTTAATGATTTTTGTATATTCCTGTGCAGCTGGCGGGTGTATGGACGCCATTTTTTAGGGCTAATATAAATATACATATTATTATTATATTATTACATAATTACATATTAATATATAATTATTTATATTTTATAATAATTTCTATTATATTACTATTTTTTATACATACGCGAGTTTATGACTAGTGACAATGACGAAACATTTCATTCTTTTTCCTCCTCTGAATTGTGCAGCGATGACCTAAGCTTCCTTAGTATTCCTTCTCTTAGCGAAACTCTTGACTCTCAATTTCTTGATGTTCCAAAAAACTTAAATATCATCCATATTAATGCACAGAGTATTCCTGCTCACTATCCTGATATGTTGTCCTCTTTCCAAAATAATAATATTCATGCGATCTTAGTAAGTGAATCTTGGCTTAAGCCCTGCTTATCATCAGTTTCCTATTCCCTCCCAGGTTACGATTTAATCCGCAACGACCGTGTTGGGCGACCTGGAGGTGGCGTTGCCATCTACCTTCGCTCTCACATCTCCTTCAAAATCGTTAGCCAATCTATTTCTCACGATGGGTATGGCCCAGATCACCTATTCTTAGAAATCCACCTGTCTAGTACAAAGCTCCTTCTGGGTGTTTATTATAGCCCACCACCCGCTGTTGACTATTTTGAGTCCCTTGAAAATCTCTTAGAAGTACTTACACCACAGTATAGTCACACGGTAGTGATGGGTGATTTTAACACCTGCCTCCTTAAGCAAGACTACAGAGCTTCACGCCTACGCTCTCTTGTAAGCTCTGTAAGCATGCATATCCTTCCCTTGAACGCCACCCATACCCTACCCACATGCTCTCCATCACTCCTTGATTTGATATTTGTCTCCTCTCCAGACTTTGTTGTTAAGCATGGACAGTGCCCGGCCGATGCATTCTCTTACCACGATCTCATTTTCCTCTCATATAAAATCAGACCACCAAAGGCAAAGTCGAGAATTCTTCTGCAGCGCAGTTTTGGGGGTATGGAGTTGAACCGCCTGCGTGAGGATGCTGCTATGATTGACTGGTCAGCGTTATTTAGCTCTTCTGCAGTGGATGAAAAGATTGATATCTTTAACTCCCGCCTAATCCAACTTTACGATGTGCATGCTCCTGTTCGACCCGTGCGTATTAGACATCTGCCTGCTCCCTGGCTTACAACGGAAATTAAGTCATTACAGCTTCTTAAGAATAAAGCAAAAGTCAGATATAAGGCTGACCCGAGCCCGTCGAACAAGGAGAAGTATAGAATTTCTCGGAATCGCTGCAACAAGGCATGTAGGGATGCACAACGACGCCATATCCATACTTCTGTTTTAGAGGAAGCGGACTCTGCGAAAATTTGGAAATTCCTCAGATCACTAGGAGTTGGCAAAATCAAACAAAATATAGCTTCAAACTCATTTAACTTTAACCAACTTAATAAATATTTCACATCCTCTGTCAATATAGACTCTAGGACTAAATCTAACACTCTCAACCAACTTTCTGCTATTAGAACTCCTTTACTGTCATCATCTTTTACTTTCTCTCAATTGTCTGCATGTGATGTTAAGAAGAGCATATTAGCCGTTAATTCAGATGCCGTAGGATCTGATTCTATTAGCCGTAGTATGATCATCCCTATCTTAGATTCCCTTCTACCTGTTATAACTCATATTTTAAACGAATCCTTGTGTACCAATACCTTTCCTACCTGCTGGAAAGACGCTCAAATTATTCCTTTACCCAAGAAACCTAATTCCATCGCCTTTTCTGATCTTCGTCCAATATCAATCCTTCCTTTTTTGTCCAAAGTCTTAGAGCGTCTTGTCCATCAGCAGCTTTCACTGTTCCTGCACTCAAACAATCTCCTAAACCCTTATCAGTCCGGTTTCCGTAAAGGTCATAGTACGGCTACGGCTCTGGTCAAAATCACTGACGACATTCGATTAGCTATGGATATGATAGCAATGCGTTTAATACTGTCGATTTTGATATCCTACTGGCTATCTTATGTTCTCTTGGCATATCTCCATCGGCAATTGACTGGTTTCATAGTTACTTGTGCGGACGGCGGCAGCGTCTGCGTGTCGAAAATTCATTTTCAGACTGGTTAAACGTAATTGCCGGCGTTCCACAAGGTGGCGTGTTGTCTCCTCTTCTTTTTTCGATCTTCATAAACTCTCTCGGTCCTCATATATCTTCTCCCTATCACCTGTATGCAGACGATCTCCAAATTTACTCTCATGCAAAATTAGTGGACTTACCGACCTCTATAAATGAGTTGAATAATGACTTGGACAACATTCATAGTTGGAGTAAATCATACGGTCTAAACGTCAATCCTTCCAAGTGTCAAGTCATTATCATCGGTAGTTCAAAACTAGTGTCTCGAATTGACTGGTCACTTATACCACCCGTCATTTTTAATAACACCGTTATTAATTACAGCGATAAAGTAAAAAATCTCGGTATAATTTTTGACAGTCACCTCTCGGGGACACATCAACTGAGTGAGTTAAGTCGCAAATTATTCGCAGCTATCGGATCCCTCCGCCGGCTTCAACATTTTCTTCCTATCCCTACCAAAATTGCGTTAGCACAGTCACTCCTACTACCGATTCTTGACTATGCTGATATTTGTTATCTAGATCTTAAAGAGGAGCAGTTAAATAAGCTTGAGCGCCTCCAGAATCTCTGCATACGGTTCATATTTGGTCTTCGCAAATATGACCATGTCTCCGATTTTCGCAATCAACTCAAGTGGCTCCCTATCCGCTTTCGCAGGAATACTCACATCCTTTCTTTACTATATTGTGTACTTTTCCATCCAGATACACCGCTTTATCTAAAAAATCGCTTTGAGTTTCTCTGTGACACTCATGAACGTTCCCTCAGGTCATCTTCAACCTTAACACTCAAAAATCCTTCTCATACTACTTCCTTTTATTCAAACTCCTTTTCTGTTAAAGCTGTACAACTTTGGAACTCTCTTCCTCTCTCTATAAGAAAAGCTCAATCTCTTGCTTGTTTTAAAAAATATCTAAAGGCGCATTTTTTGTCACTAAATACCTCATAAATATCATTATCAGCTTCATAAATATATATATATTATGTAGTATTTGTTTATGTAGTATATATGTATATATTTATTTGTATATATGTATGTGTATGTATATTGTGTGTATATGTATGTGTATATGTATATTTACTTCTGTTAATATCATACTGCTTGTTAACTATACGCCAATTCTTTATCAACTGTTTGTACACTTCCCTCCCGCTTCTCTTTTTCTTCGCTATGTCCTATGCCCAAAGGTTGTCTGGAAGAAATCGCTCTTAGCGATAAGACCGCCTTTGTACATCTTTCTTTTCATGTATCACTTATTTGTAATGTTTCTTTGTAGTGTACAATAAAGAGTATTAATTATTATTATTATTACTTCAATTACATCGACGAGTAATCAAGTCAACGTAGATCGAAGAAAAAATACTCAAGTAACTGCGCGTTATCAAAGATTACTCAAAAAGTAGTTATTAGATCTCAATAAAATTTATATTTGACCACATGACAAACATCAGCTTTCGATTAAATTAAAAATTATTAAAATCGGTACACCCAGTAAAAAGTTATTGCGGATTTTCAAAAAGTTCCCTCGATTTCTCTGGGATCCCATTATCAGATCCTGGTTTCCTTATAATGGTACTAAATTAAAGATATCTCCTTCCCAACAAAAAAGAATTATCAAAATCGGTACATCCAGTAGAAAGTTATGCGTTATAATACAACGTAGGTCGACGAAAAAAGCGTCACGTAAAAACGCATTATTAGATATAGCTCGAAAAGTAGTTGTTAGATCTCAAATAAATTTAAATGGGACCAATTGGCACACACCACCTTTCGATTAAAAGAAAATTTGTCGAAATCGCTCCACCCAGTCAAAAGTTCTGATGTAACATACATTAAAAAAAAAATACAGTCGAATTGAGAACCTCCTCCTTTTTTGGAACTCGGTTAATAAAAAGTAGTCAAATCGAGAACCTTGCCTACTCTTTGAAGGCGGTTAGTATTTTTTTTTTCAATTCAATCTGACCACGATCTATTACGGGCGAATCATTTCCACTTATCTAATCTTGATAAGGTTTACGGAAGCGAGATGTATTTAAGAAGAAATTACACGGATGGTCTCTTTAATCTTGTAATGAAGGAAAATCTTCGGCTATTTGGTTAAGAATTATTTTGAAAACGTTTTATCTGTTCTGGTTATCTTCAGCCTTGCTTGCGTACGATATTTGTTTCTCGTTTCATCTTTTAGGTTGGAAAGATTAAAATTGCTTACATAATCATTTAATTACAATTAAAATTTCAGGATAACATTTTGTTTATTTATTCGTTCTCTTTGATGATTTGATCAAAGGAGGATGGACGATGGATGAATCGACAGAGGATGACATCAAATCTTCATTGAATTGCGATGAAAGAAGATATATCTGTAACTTAGTAAATAGCTCTTGACCTAAAACGACTCAAAAAATAAAAATTAATTAAAAGATTAAAATTATTTAAAAGTTTAATTAATTTCAATTAAAAATAATTTAAAGTTTAAAAATTCAAAGAAATTCAAAGCAAACTTATATTTCACAGCAGTACTAACTTTATATGTAACTGCAGTTATAAAAATATAAGCATATAATTTCCTTAGCAAAGTGAAATAAAAGAACACGTGTATGATTTTATTTTTGTGTTACCCACACATTAGGAAATTCTAAACATTTTTTTGATATCATATCAATATCGCTTAGACCGAAAATAAAATCATCATATCAAAAATTTCAATCTAGCGAATACATCGTTCCATAGCTTAATTGGCTAGAGCACCGATACGGTCAGTCGGAGATGCAGGTTCGATCCCCGCTGGAACGGTCGATTTTTGATATGATATTAAAAAATATATTTAAAAAAACACTTTACAGATATAGCATTCTGAATTATTAAACAGTTAATCCGTATATTGCTTCGATAGAAATACAAAATCTATTTTAAAAGCTTCGTAATCAGTAAAGTTACTATTTGATCGAGTTTCGTCTGACATCTGTCTGTCGCGTTGATTCTATTAAAATCAGATAAATCTGTTGGATAGGCAAAAATAGATCGACTCGAAAATAGCAAATTTCGTTTAAAATTCCATCCTCTGTAAACGTATTTCTTTGCCTTTGTATGAAGATTGTTTTGTAAAGTAATAAAACGTACAATACCATTAGCGATCTCGGGTTTTATATCCACTTGAGGCTATGTTTGTATATAGTTACTTTGCTATTTGTTATTTAGATATTTGTTTCTGGTGTAGGGGTTTCTGGCCAAAGAGAAAACAAGACAGCATATCCTGAAGGAAATACTCCAACCCTCTATTAAACCAGATAGGTGCTCTTATTTGGTAGCGCTCCAACAAAAGAATTCTGAATACTTTTAACATTTAGCACAAATGATCAGAATTATTCTATTAGCATTAAATTTAAAGAAATGAAACTCATTCCAAGATTCAAACCTAGGATTTCAAGGCTTAATAGTGAAGAACTAAAGTAAAGTTTTGTCTTACGCCCGTTGTTAAAGACACGTAGTTTGAGACCCGCTTTTCAAATTATCTTTTTTTTTGGATAGGGCACTATTTAAGTCAACAATCGATTACTCTCCAGTCCTTCCCCTAATGACTAGTTTTATAGTTTACATATTTATGAGTAAAAACATAATAATGGGGTTATTTTTATGTTATAGGGTAAAACCGGGATAGATGCCTCACTTTTTGAAATAGCCACCTAATTTTAAAAATATGATTTTTATACGAATAATTTTTATTAATGTAGCTAGCTCAATCCTTTATGTTGAATTATGACTATTTTTTTTCAACCTAGCCAATGCAGATTAAGCAGAAATTAGCTTTTCGTGAACCCTTTTTTTTGAGGATAGATGCCTACCTATATGGATAGTTGCCTCACCATGAAAATAGTGAGTAGGATAGATGCCCTTTAAACCGTGTAAACGAAAAACCAAAAACCAAATGTTAGGTTAGGCTACTCCTAAAACATCGATTGTCTCCAAGAAACATGGGCCATAGCAATGAAAAAAATTTGTGTTTTTTATATCTTTTAATTGTTATAATTAGAATATAATTTTTATATCACACAGATTATATAAATTTAATTAAATTTTACAAGCATTTATTCAACAAAAGTATAAATTCTTAATTGTTGGTCTAAAATATTTATTTATTTATTTATTTATTTACATAGGAAGCCAACGTAGTATACAGTGGTTTCTATCATTATTATATAGTTAAACAGAATATCTTACACTATACACCACACTTATAGGCTAACTCAGCATGCAATACACTTTAAACAGTTGCTTCGAAACTTATACTAACAATAAATATCTATCTTATGAAAAATTAACTCATCAATAAAAGTATAAAACCAACTATCAAAAAAAAAAAAAAATTACAACAATTAAAACCCGTGCTAAAACAGTAAAAAATATTTAAAAGAAAAAAGTTAAAATATGTAGGTATATGTAAAAAAAAACAACGAAATACAACAATTAATATGATAATACATCGGGAATTCTATGAATATATATAAAAATTATAAATGTAATATATCTATAAGTAAACGGTTTGAGGTACAAGAAATCAGCTAATTTAAAGTATAATATGGAAAGAATGTTCATAACTTCATACAGTAGGTAACTAATTTGAGTTCAAATGTAAAAAAAGCATCTTAACTTTTCTCTTGAATGCTTTCCCAGAATATCTAAAAATATCAATATCTGCATCCTCTTTTAAAATTGAATTATACAAGTGTATGATTCTATTTAAGCATGTATTCATGCCCAAATTGGTTCTAGCAAATCTGCTCACGAATGTTTGTTTTGATCTGGTAGTCCTCATAGGTTTTCTAGGGATTGCCAGTTTTAATCTTCGGACCAAATCAGGACAGTCAATATCTCCTCTAATAATTTTATTTAAAAAGCAAAGATCCAAAACATCTCTTCGTGTAGACAATGACAATACTTTATAGTGTTTCAACATTTTATTGTAGTTATATTCTAAATTGTCTTTATAAGATAATGCACGTAATAATTTTTTTTGTATTCTTTCTAATCTATTTTTGTGAATTTGGTAGTATGGGTTCCAGACAATTGAACAATATTCGATTTTACTCCTGATATATGAATTAAAAAGTACTATTTTTGTATATGATTTTTTGAAATCCTTTGTATTTCTAAAGATAAATCCCAGCATTTTAAGGGACTTTTTAACAATATCTTCTATATGTGGGATAAAACTTAGCTTCGAATCCATTAAGATTCCCAGATCATATATTTCATTAACACATACCAAGTTATTACCCCCAATATTATAATCATAATAAAAATTTCGAATTTTTCGACTATATGTAATTTTATAACACTTTTGGTGATTTAATGTTAAGTGATTCCGTTCACACCACGATACAAGTCTTTCTAAATCTGCTTGCATTTTTATGGAATCATCTGTTGTTGATATTTGTTTGAACATTTTTAGATCATCCGCATATAAATATATTTTAGAATGCTCGAAACACGTTAGCACGTCGTTTATAAAAATTCCAAAGAGTATTGGACCAAGATGCGATCCCTGCGGTACACCGGATGCAGCAATAAAAGTATCAGATTGATTTCCACCAATTACAACGTTCATTTCTCGATTATGCAAATACGACGTAATCCAATCAATAAATTTTCCACAGATACCGTAATTCATTAACTTTTGTAGTAAAATATTGTGGTCAACCACGTCAAAAGCCTTGGCCAAATCTGTGTAGATACAGTCTATTTGCCCGTTACTGTCCAGTACTTCAGATATATCCGTTACAAATGAGGCTAAATTAGACATTGTGGATCTATTTTTTAAAAATCCATGTTGATTATCAATCATAACAGGTTTAATGTGCCAACTAAGCGATTTACATATAATGATAATATTCATATCAAGTGTCAACATGCACATTGCACAATCATACTTTCTCATCGAAAGCTGACTGTAGGGTTTCTATAGTCCAAGAACATACTCGAGCTCGCATTTCTTCCTTCTTTTTATATTTTCGTGGCATAGTTCTGCTAGAATCAGTAAAACATCCAAACATAAATATACCTAAATACATAAAAAATATAACAGACACAAAAAAAAATTATACATATAAACTTACTCTGTATATGGTGAATGAAGGGATAGATGCCTTATCCTGCTTATCTAAGGGCACCTATACCTCAAAAAATCAGGGCAACTATCCTTTGTGATTGGGATAGATGCCCACGTATTTTTTAAATAAATTATAAACAAAATAGCATCTATTTACAGCTATATGCAGACTCAATGACCCAGTATATAGACGTGATAAAAAATATAACGGAATTTATTACTATTTATAAAATTATACAACCTTAAATACTAACCTTTAAAACTTTGACGTGTTTGTAAATTTCGCCACGGAGAAAATTACACACACGATCCAAACGCGTCCTTGCCACACGAATATCTGTGGATATCTGGGGTAGGGGGTGTCTTCGACTCCTACTTATGCGATTAATTTTTATTTGCGAGTTCGGGATGTTAGGTTTTTAGAACATGAGGCATCTATCCCACTGCGGCATCTCTCCCGGTTTTACCATATATTATGGAGAGTAGGCGTGGGTGTCTAGCTTCCTGCTCCCCCGGGCTGGAGGCATCCGTTAGGGATTTCCTCTGGGGTGTCTAGCATGGGATATATACAGACTTGAAAAATATATGTGAAAATTTTAAATTCAAAAATATGTTAAAACGAAAATTTGATAAACATTTAATTTTATTATGGACTTATCAAACTACGTGTAAGCCGGTAATCAATCAATGCTGTAGGTAATGCAGATATAGGTACACATATATCATTCTAGACGCCTGAACTATAGGCGCAGTGAATTGGAACGTAAGAAATATTAGAAGTGGTATGTGATTCAAATATTTCCTTTTCTTTTAGGAGAATTTTGTATATTAATTATTAAGATTTTGTTTTAATATTTAGATACCATCATCATCACTATTTCAGCCTATTGCAGTCCATTGCTGGACATAGGCCTCCACAAGTTCGAGCCAAAAATGGCACGAACTCATGTGCGTTACCCATAGTCACCACGCTGGGTAGGCGGGTTGATGACCACAGGGCTGGCTTTGTCGCACCTAAGATGCTGCTGCCCGTCTTTGGGATGTGTATTTGAAAGCTAACAATTGGATGGTTATCCTGCCATCGGTCGGGTTTTTAAGTTCCAAGGTGATAGTGGAACTGTGTTACCCCTTAGTCGCCTTTTACGACACCCACGGGAAGAGAGAGGATGGGTATATTATTTGATGCCGTAGCCACACGGCACGGCATTTAGATACCAATCTTATTAGAACTGTTTTTCAGGTTAGTTGCATGTTGATATCAAATATTGCGGTCTGAGTTTTTTATTTATTTTTGTTACGTGACTAAAAATCCCGTAAAATGTTAGTTTTGTCTTAGATTCAATAATAAACTATAAAACGATTGGACTTTACTTAGTATTACGTTAGTTACGTTACGCTTAGTACTAATAGTACTTTTAAAACTTCCGCGGTTTCACCCTTATTATTTAAGGAAGAACCGCACTAAAATATTACATAGCCTACAGCATTATTCGGTAAATGGACTATCTAAGACACAAAATAGTTTTCCAGTTCAAACCAAGCGTGTTCAAACAAACAAACGCATCAGTTTTATAATATTAGTATAGATTATTTGTTAGCGACAATGTCACTTGCACATGTCCTCTATTCTATGTTCTGAAATATAATTGATTGCCTGAAACAAGTGACGTGTAAATACAACGTCAATATACGCGCCGTGTTTATTTAAGACCAAGTTTATGTATACGCAAATATTAGGTTATTCAAATAAGTAATAAAAAAATACGTTACCGAAATTTTCGTCGGAATAATTGAATATTACATAAACTGTGTGTTATTAACCCCCTTAATCCCCCCCTTATAACTTAGGGGTATGAAAAATAGATGTTGGCCTTTTTAGAGCTACCCGATATGCACACAAAATTTTATAAAAATCAGTCCAGCCGTTTCGGAGGAGTTTGTTAACTAACATTGTGACCTGAGAATTTTATATATAAGATTAATCATCATCATTATTTTCATTCATTACTCTATGTGTATGTAGTCATTGATTATCTGTATTTAGTTAAAAAAAACTAAATTTTAATTTTCGAACGCCTACCTACTCTGTGAATGAGCGTGTAATTGCTGGCACAGCGGTTGCTTAAGGCTCGTTAATACACTGATTGCATCTCCGATAAATCTACGTTAAAATATCGCCATCAATACACATTTCCATGGGGATGGGGGGTGGCTATATTCTTTAGTAACGTAGCCACACAGTACCAAATATATAAAGTACATTCAAATATTTAACAAACGTTCAAATATTCGACAATTGTAAAGTTTCAATGGAATGTAAAAATAACACTACTCCTCAATAGCCTCTCGATACTGAGAACTGTTATCATAGTAAACAGAGTAAAATAAATACTTTTTTTGAATACAAATATTTGAGTTAAACGGTAAGAGAGAAATAAAATTGACTTTTAAACGTCATTTCTATTCATTACTTATAATTATACCGATCATTTTGATATTTCGGAGAATTGATTATTATCAAGCATTTTGGAGTATCTCTTAACTTTAACACGAGTTGAATTTATTTTGACACTTAACTTCTGAACGACTGAGTCAAAATGGATAATTCTTTAATTTTTTGTGTTAGTTATTGTTAGGACAAGTACTCTATAATAAATTAAATTAAACGGTCGTGTGTATTCAAGAAAAATTAGGGCGATTCGATGTTCGACAGATAAGCTAGTTAACGTTCCTATACCCGCGTGAAAAAGTGTAACACGTATACCCTCGCACGGTCTATGGGACCGAAAGTATTAAAGCCGTTTAAGTAGATTATTCAATAAAATATTATCATTAAATGAAGATTGTATAATTGTATATAAGCAAGATTCTGTAAAAATGTATAGATTAGGGGAGTATAGAAAATATATACTTTTATTACCAAGTAACAGTCTTTCATTACAACCTTGGAAAAAATTACAGAAATCTTAGTAGTTACTAAAACTTCATTGAAAACATACTTATTTTTGTTTAAACTAAAAAACGCAAGTCTTGTGGTCCCTTGTTCGAGATCCGATGACTACTTTTTGAGTAATCTTTGATAATGCGTATTTACTTGACTATTTTTTTTTTTCTACGTTGTATTATACGTATCGACAAGTATACGTATGTATACTTGTCGATTAAATAATTTCTGTGCAAACATAATTATAAATCTTACAAAATATTTTACACCTCAGTTATCAATTCAGCCTATTCCAATCCACTGTTGGATGTAGGCTTCCCCAAAATCGCGCGAGACATCCCGGTTTTCCGCAATCCTCATCCAGCGACAGCTATCTTGCGTAGATCGTCGGTCATTTTACACCTACTAACAGATAAAAAGAAATTCGCGTAAACGTCATACTAACATTATTATAATAGTACAAAAAATAATCCTCGATCTTGCAATGGAGCAGCATGGTTGATAAAACTTTAACCTTTCTTCTATATGTATGTAATATGGATAGCCGTTCCCCTTTTATGGGACATTTATCAATTTCACTAATTATAGTTTTGACACCTATAATATCATTGATTGAACTTTTTAGGGAAAAAAGGAATCAACAGAACCTAATATACCTATTAAAATAGAGACATTGACAGACGAAGTGACGGAAAATTACACCTAAAAATACACAGCTCGCTGAAATGTTTACTCCGAACAAAACACTCGTACGAAATGTCGCACACGAATGAAAGCCATTTCGTACGAGTCAGTTACCGTGACATCGTGTCGCATGTTGAATAACGCAACGCGGGAAACACGTTCATTGTTCATCGTTTATTATTATTTCCTCAATTAAACAAATATTATTCTAAAAGTTATATTTTCATTTTCAATTGTGAATTTATATTATATTTTAAAATGTAGTTTTATATTACACGTACTGAAATTTTTTCTGGCTAATTTCTGCTCGTAGGATTAGAAATTGTTGCTTGCGACATGACATTAACAAAACCTAAGTACACTGCTGTCAATTGGATTTATTTGAGTGATTAGTTTGTCTCCGCCTGCGACAATTTGAAGTATGTAATACTATTATTAATATATTAATATCTCTGTAGTTTATGAACCTAATGGAATATAGTACACGGTGCACTGAATACAAGTCAGATTAAATTAAAAAGCTTTTTTTATAACTTTTTTTTATAACAATGCGAAATGAGCAGACGAATCCATCTAATGTCAGCTACCGTCACCCCTGGACATCTGCAACTTAAGAGGAGTTGCGGATGCGATGCCGGCCTTTAGGGAAAATATGTCTATTCACTCGACGCTTGAAAACCCCCACATTATAGCGCTCAGTTAAAACCTCAGGAGGAAGATCATTGTTTGTTTTTCATTTCATTCGCTCTGTATGTGTTGGTTTAAAAGGTTTTTTTTTATGTTAATTATAATTTGATTATTCTCATACATCGTACTATCAAGTTACAGGCATACGCAATGTGACTAAGTACTAATACAATATAATAATATACGCAAATATATTTTCCTGAACTAAAAAAATATAGCACTTCAATAAAAGTTTCCTAACATTTCAACCTTTATTCAAGACTTCATAATATAAACGTTAACGCTGTCAAATAGTTTCCATTTTCGAGCTAAGGCTTTATCGTCTGTTTGCCAATCAGTTCTAAGAGCAATCGATCAATGTCAGATTTACGTATTATGTTTACTTCAAAGGCTTATCATTATGCGTTCTTTCAAGTCTTCGCTTTTAGCTTTGTCTTTAACCTTGATAACCTGGATATCTAAATGATCTTACAATTTGTGTTTTATGAAATCAGAAACCTAAATCTCCTTTGAATCTCCTAACCTACTTCAAAAAAGGAGGAGGTTTCTCAATTCAACCGTATATATATATATATATATATATATATATATATATATATATATATATATATATTGTGTGTGTTCGCGGATAAATTTGTCACTTATGAACAGATTTTGATGATTCTTTTTTTGTTAGGAAGAAGATATCCCAAGGGTAGTACTGTGATAAGGAAACCAAGATCTGATGATGGGATCCCAGAGAAATCAAGGGGAATCTTCTAAAATCGTAGTAGCGCGTATTGTGTTTGTTATTTTTTTTTTCGTCTACTTAACTTGTATTCCTTGTCAATGTAATTGAAGTCGGGTTTTTTACGTTTGCAAGCAAACACAATTATATATTCTAAATCCGACGATATTTTGGCAAAGTAAGGACTTTTTTCGAAAGTACGACTAGCCCTAGATTTGTATATTTTATAGTGTCCTCCGTTCCAGAATCTGTGGATGTGATGAAGATAATATATACGTTTATTTATATACACATTATATGTGTGTTTATAAAATAAAGTGTTTCTTTATCCGTCGGTCATCGTGCGCATGTCCCCCATTGTTCGCTTCCTATCGCAGTCCACTGCTGGACGTAGACCTTTCCAAGTTCGCGTTTCTTTTTATAAAACATAAATACCTAATAGCTCTTTATAAAAATAATTGTTTTGTTTAGAGTCATAATTTAAATTTTACCGACGCCGTCAAGTCATCTTTATTTTGTTCGTTGTTGAAATCATAATTATAAATTATCATAACGAAATAAAAGACGTTCCGATAATCAAACTATGAATTTGTCGATCAAATTACTTCACAAAAACACATAATTTCACAAGTGCAACATTATTAAACACAAATGAAATAAAATATAGGCCATATTTAATTTATATAAAACTTACACAAAAGTGACATTGACGACGAAATCTCGACATGCGTTCCTGTTTTCTCTTCGATTCTTGAAAAGTAAAATTTTTCAAGAATACACAGTCCGAATACTTCAAGGATTTACGGTGCTCGGAGGTAAGGAACAAATCTCGTTGCCTTATAAATTTTCAATCATCTCCTACGTTTCTACGGACGCGCGATGTATTGGATGTAGTATTAGACGGAAGTACACATTTATATTGTGGAAATGTTATTGCAATGTTTTGATTTAATTTTGCAAAAATGTTGCTTGGAATATGGTGTGGAATATTTAGGAGACACGACACATTATACGACACATACATTTGTTTTAATTTAAGGAGTCACTATTTTTTAAAATAAATATCTTATAACATACACACACGGTCGTCTGTTCCTAAGGTATGCAGCTTGTCGCACCGAAGACGCTGCTGCCCGTCTTCGGCCTGAGTATTTCAAAGCCATCCCACCACCGGGCGGCTTTATAAGTTCCAATGTAGTAGTGGAACTGTGTTATCCTATGACTAATATTCCTTACTGCCGTAGCCACACAGCTGTATGAGCTGTGTAAATGGATATTTTTGAATTATTCGTATATTAATAATTAGTTTCAATAACCTATGAATAGCATAAACAAGTCATACCTAGTAACTGAAGTCAGATATATATAACAAAACCCAAAACCTACCTTTAGCAAATGAGGAGAGATCACCCAACTATAAAAACGGCTAGCCCGTTGACGCAGTTTGTAGTGGCTCTGCTTTCTGCTCCCCGGGTTGTGGATTCGATTCCCGCCTGAGCCTGGATGTAATATTTATATTTATATATGTGTCATTTCCATGTAGATAGATAGATAGATACTCTTTATTGTACACAACAACGATCAACACAATGACATATTACAAATAAATAAAAAAACAGTGTACAAAGGCGGTCTTATCGCTATTATATTAGAGTAGCGATCTCTTCCAGACAACCTTTGGGTATATAGGATACAGCGTAGTGAAAAAGCGGTAGGAAAGTGTACACAGAGAAGTGTCAATTTGTGTCGCCTAGAACAATATCAACTATCGAGTACAAATACACATACATATACAGCACAATACATACATAGATACATACATACAAACATATATATATACACATACATACATACACATATATATACATACTCATAAAGATACTATATCTACATATAAACGAAATACATATAATATGGATAAAAGCATAGAATACAAAATACAAGTGAAGCAATACTCCTACATTTTGTTATGCAGAGATAAAAAAACAATTATGACGTACTAAGTGACAAATAGTGCGCCTTGAGGTATTTTTTAAAGAAAGATAGGGATTGGGCTTGTTTTATAGGAAGAGGTAGAGCGTTCCAAAGTTGAACATCTTTAACTGAAAAAGAATTGGAGTAAAAAGAAGTAGTGTGAGCTGGGGTTTCGAGCATCAAAGTAGACTCAGATCTAAGGGTGCGTTTGTGCGTATTACAAAGATACTTGAAACGCTCCTTAAGGTACAGAGGTGTATCAGAATGAAAAAGTATACAATACATGTACATTTATAAAAAAAATTTTTGGCTATATCAGCCGACTGTTACCTATAACACAAGCATTAAGTTGCTTATCATAGGTACAGACGACCGTGTGTGTATTTTATATTTATTTATTTATTAAAATACCCCGACACATAAAATAGAATTAAATGGTGATAATTCTGTTTGCTCGCAAACGAAAAAAAACCGACTTCAATTACATCGACAAGTAACACAACCCAAGTCATCATCATCATCATCATTTCCTGGTCCCTTATCATGGTATTTCCTTTCCAACAATTTTTTTTTTATCAAAATCGGTTCATAAACGACGAAGCTATCCCCGAACATACATAAATATATACGGTCGAATTGAGTAACCTCCTTTTTTGAAGTTAGTTCAAAAAATATATATGAACTGTATGAAATCGCGGGGTACAGCTAGTCTATGTATATCACAAGATAGAGCAAGGTCTGAAGTAAAAAAAAATAATAATTTCTTCACCTTGTGCACGTTCTAACCAGATATTGCGGCATAAATTCAGAGAGTCATACATTATAACAGCGCTTTTATGTACCTGTCCCTTGTGTTCTATCATTGAAATATCATAATGCTGTGTTCGTATGGAGTTAGTTGAAATTGATGTCCTTTAACTTTGCCTCGGTTTGGGTAATTTCGTTTTGATATTGTAATATCTATTTCGTTTTGGATATTTAAGTGTTCATCATCATCATCATCACAGCCTATACAGTCCACTGCTGGACATAGGCCTCCACAAGTTTACGCCAAAAATAACGTGAACAAATGTGTTTTGCCCATAGTCACCACGCTGGGCAGGTTAGTTAATTAAATTTAAGTGTTACTTCTTTAGAATCTTTGTGATTCGAAACTCGATGAAACGAAAATGCGTCACGATAAAGAAACAAACACATAAATGTATAGGAGAGAATGAGATAGAATACATCACTTCTCAATACGCGTAAGCGACGTGTTTTGAATGATGCTAACGGCCTTTTTCACGATACTGTGATCATCGCTAAGCTACGGTAATCACCTGTCCTAGCATCAGGTGAACCGTATGGTATATATAAAGCTAGTATAACAACATGTTATTTAGTTCTACCTACCTTTCGATAAAATTCATCAACCATTATCGAAATTTTTGTAGACCAAGCGACCTTCTTCAAATGTTTATTGAATGACAATGTCTGAGTTTAACAATTATAATTTTGACGCTCGGTTATGAGACGAGCATTTTTGATTTTGTTTCGATGTTAATTTCGAATGAAACTGTAAGTAATAAATATCCTTATTTTTTCTAAATCGACATCTCCAATACTTTTGAGAAATAAAAAATTAATTTAATTTTGGACTCATTCTACTAAAAACATTTCAAAATATTAAACATTAGCAGAACAATTATAGCTGCTTAAGTATATTTAAAAATAAACACAAGCGTACATTCAATAAAAACAATTGAATTTCCTGAACCCTCACTAAGATTCTTCGTATGGCCGAAGGCGTCGAAGCTTACACTAAAAGCATTTGAAAGGTGATTAAAACGATACCCGCAATCATGCGATCCATTTCGATTGACCAAAAATAGGCACTCTCTAAAAGCCCGAATGCCGATTAGAACTGGTTTAAGCCGGTTTTGTCCGGTTCCATCTGGAGTAAACTGGGAATATTTTAACGCCTTACGTCTTTGCCAGAGGGTTGAATGTTAGCCGATTTAAGGTTCTGTTTGTCTTATTAGTGAACAGATTCTTTGAAATAATTCTTTGAAGTTAAATCGTTTTAGGCTTCAAATTTTGCAATCAATTTGCTTAACTTTTCAGGTATATTCATTCTAAAATTTCTTAATTCTATGGATATAAAAATGTAGAATATATCTAAATAGTGACATTCTTCAATAGATATTAATAAACTGGCTTAAAGTTTAATCAATAAGTCAAATAAAAGAAAAAAAAATAATAATAAAATGTTGGTATTACATTGAAATTCGAATTTTTGCTAAATTTGTAAAAAAGTAAAGATTCCTGTCACTTGATTGGTATCGCATCAATAGAGCTTAACGAGTCGTATTCAAAACATGCTATTAATTTATTCTTTTTGCTTTCAAATTCCAATTCAAATTAGTAAAAATGTCATTTCACTGCCAAATTACCGATGGCGAATTACATGGCTTCTTGTTATCTATAAAAATAAAAATGAATCCCTGATATGTATATACACACGTAACTTGAGAACTCACTCACTCTCTAACTCACTTCATCCTATCACAGTCTAAAACTTTAAAATGATTGTACCTAATGGGATAGTTTTTTTTGGTGTTGGTTATAACTCGGAAAAGTTTGTAGAGAGTTTAAAGAGAATTAAAGAAATCGATATATTTACAAAAAAATATGGTGGTAAATACGTAAGTTCGCTGAGTTAGCTAGTATTAAATGGACTTTCAACTGAGGTAGGGCAAAGCAGAAAATATCCTGCTCAAAATCTGGACCCAACCCAACTGGGGCAGGACCTCGACCTTACGTCCTACATTTAAATAATTTCCATTCACTTTATATTTCAAAACGATTGATTGTATTTTTGATCGAATTCAAAAATGGATGAGTTTCTTTATTCGACTTTTGAGTTGTCTTTAATAATGTGTATTTAATAAACTTTGTCTATGTCGGTGACTAGCTGTGTGGTTACGGCAGTAAAGAATAAAGCCACCCCCTCTCTCCCCGTGGATATTGTAAGAGGCGATTAAGGGATAACACTGTTACACCACCTTGGAACTTAAAAAGCCGACCGGTGGCGGGATAACCATCCAACTGCTGGCTTTGAAATACATAGGCCGAAGATGGGTAGCAGCGTCTTCGGTGCGACAAAGCCAGCTCTGTGGTCACCAACCCGCCTGCCCAGCATAGTGACTATGGGCAACACACATGAATGCACGCCATTTTTGGCGCGAACTTGTGGAGGCTTATTTTCAGCAGTGGACTGCGATAGGCTGAAGTAATGATGTGATGACATAAGTGACGTACTCATATTATTCCTAGTCGATGCAAATTGAAGTCGGGTTTTTCTTTGCTTAAGAATAAACACAAATATGTTTGTCATATATTTACAAACAGTGGCATTAGCTTATTTTTATTGACGGCCAAATTGTTTGTAACGTCCAAATATGTCTAAACAATACGAAATTGACTTGTCGATCTATATCGGAATTTCCCAAAGGATTTGATGCTCTATAGATGTGACTGGAATTGTATCTGCTTGGGAATCTTGATGTGACTGACTAATGCTATCAGAATGCCATTGACTAAGTATTGATTTTCTGTTGATACATTATCCTCTTTAGCATGAGTGTGCTCAAATTTTGAGCGTGTTTCACCTTGATGAATACGATGCAATCATGATTCGTGGTTTTTCTATGATTCAGCGAAAAGTAAAAATAGACAGTTTTTTTTCAAGTTCAAGAGTGATTGCTTTAATTTTTTTTTTTATTAATGAATAATCGTATTTATTCATTACTACATAAATCATTAAGACATAGGTTTGATTTTTTTATACATGTAAGTCGGCAAACAAGCGTAAGGTTCACCTGATGGTAAGCGATTACCGTAGCTTATAGACGCTTGCAACACCAGAAACATTAAAGCGCGTTTCCGACCTTACCCCCAATTCCCTGCAGGAGCTCTGGTTATCTTACTTATTACTGAAACTCAGCACCACTTGAGAATAGAATTATTTAGTTGTGGTTTTCTGTAAGGTTAAGATATTTCCTGCTGTATCTCAAAGGAATTATTACTGGTAAGTAACAAAGCGACGCCGCGTTGGCGCAGCGGTTAAAGCCATGGATTGTACCTGTTGCGCTGTCGGTTGCGGGTTCGAACATTAGTATTGACCATACAGGTGTTTGCCGTGGTCTGGGTGTTTGTGTAGTCCTTGTAGGTCTCCCCACCGTGCTTCAGAGAGTACGTAAGCCCTCAGTCCCGGTTGTTATCATGTACAGCTGATAGAGATCGTTACTCATAGTAGAGAATATATCCGCCAACCCGCATTGGAGCAGCGTGGTAGATTAAGCTCTGATCCTTCTCCTACATGGGGAAAAAGGCCTATACCCAGTATTAGGATATTACAGGCTGAAGCGTATAAGTAACAAAATAAAAAAATTCGTTCAATTTTATTTGAAATGATTATATTCTGATAAAAGAAAATACAAAAACATTATGCTTATGAACAATTTGTTGAAGATTACTTTTATGGTGGAGTTCAGTAAGCCGCCGCTTAAATGGAGAGATTAGAAAAACCTACACAAGAAATTTACATGACGTAACAAAGTTTGAAGAATTTTTTAAACAACGGAAGTACACGTGAAAAATAAGGCTTTAGGGGAAACGTGTACTAAGACTAAAAGAGGATAAATTTTCATTCTTTGGGACGAATAAAAAGAAATTGTCGGTCCCGTTCGGCCCCCGCTTTATCTTTTCATATTTAGTGATTTTAATACTTGTTTTTATATTCTTAAAATGTGATTTTATATTTGTGAGCTAGGCCTCTCATGCGTATTCCAGTAAATTAACATTTAAAATACATGAGTTGACGTCATTTTTTGGCACAAACTTGTGGAGGCCTATTTCCAGCAGTGGACTGTATAGGCTGAAATGATGATGATGATGATGATGATGATGATAATGATGATATTTATATAAATAAATAAATATTAAAATATTTATATAAAATACTAGCTGACTACGCAAACGTTGTTTTGCTATATATGTTATTAACCCCCTTAATCCCCCTAAACCCACCCTATAACTTATGGGAATGAAAAATAGATGTTGGCCAATTCTAAGACCTACTCGATATACACACAAAATTTCATAAAAGTAGGTCTAGCCGTTTCGGAAGAGTATTGTAACTAACACTGTGACGCGAGAACTTTATATATAAGATTTTTAAACTTTTCAAACTAGTGGTCGACACTACTTCGGTTTATTAATATTACACATTGTGTCTGGTCGGATTTTACTTTATTTTTATTGTTTTGTATTAAAATCAACAAATTTCATTAGATGTAACACAAATTTAAATTAATCTGCAGAAAAAGTTAAGCGCCCAAATGGCATACGCAAAAAAAGTTTGGTTAGTAACATTGAATAGTCAGCAATGAAATGTGTATTAAAATACGTTTAAACAAAATCGATTTAGCCCGTGTAGTCAAATATCGTTAGCTTTCATATTTTTGATGGCTTATCGGAAAATATGCAACTTTTTTGCTTAGTTTCGGACCAAAATTTATATTCGCTTTGTTCACAAAAAAAATTACGAATACAAGACTTTTTAGCATCATCGGCGTCGTCATTTATTAAAAAAAATTGACGACGCATTGACACAGCGGTCACAGCACCGGCTGTTTCGCTGGTGGTCACAGATTCGACCCCCAATCACGACAGATTTTTATATTGGCCATATACTCTTAGATGTTTTTCATGATCTGGTCGTTTGAGCGTGTGCTTATGTATTGTGTGTGTTTCCGGACCCCCGACTTATTGTTTTTTTTTATTTACTTTATATATTTATATTATATTTAATATAAATATTTTAGTGTGCGTTTCACCATTATTAAATTCAATCATCGTAAAAAGTATAGAATATCGAAGAAGCGCATAAACAAGAAAAAGTAATTATAATAACAAAAAAAGTAAATTATATTCGAAAAGAAAACGATCTATATTCGAATTATATCGATCTATTTCGAATTAAAATAGACGAACGAAAACTGTTTGTCACGATCAGAGACGAGAAGAAACATTGCTTGATAACCTAATAACTTCCACTAACAAACACTATACACTACGAAAATACAATTCCTATAAATAAAACAACAGAGTTATATAACAAGGAATCCCAATACGAGTGGCTTACGAGGTTTCACAATAAAAAGTGCGGAGTGAACTCCCGTAATTGAATAGGAAAATTGACTCACTCGCTCTGACCTACATGGGAACAATTGGTGTGAAACACGACTGGTGTAAGAATGATATTTATGTATCAAACGCCTACAATTATAGATACATGTTTTAATATATATTTTAACATTTTATGACTAACCATTAGGGCAGTATGTAATAACACTGTAAAGTTTAAAAGTTAAAAATACGAAAATGAGTTAAAAAGAAATATCAAAAATAGCGGAACGTTAGAAAACGGCACACGGAATTTCAGAAAATCTAAAAGAAATTGCTTTTAGAGTCAGGTGTGTCTCGAAATAGGTTACAATACTAAAATAGCTTTGTATTAAATAATGTTAGCTCGTAATAAGAAACATTCGTTAGCGAATGTACAAATCTAGACAAAACTAGTTCGAGCTGAACAAACAGTTGAGGCTTTAGCTGCAGTGTGGTTTGTTAGCGCCACGTTGACAACGTGTTTAGGAAGTTCCAATTTAGATAATCTTAAATATTTTATTTCGAATGTATTTTGAAATTCATTTCTTTATCTATATACTAATGAATAAAATTGGAGTGTCTGTTTGTGATATTAAAATAACCGCTTTTTACTAAATACATATGGATATATACACGGATATATACATATAAATACATATAGATATATACACGGTACATATATCAAAATAATATTTTTTACAATTTTTGTCTGCCTATCTGTCTGTTTGTTCCGGCTAATCTCTGAAACGGCAGAGCCGATTTTGACGGGACTTTAACCGGCAGATAGCTGATGCAATAAAGAGTAACTTAGGCTACTTTTATTTTAAAAATTTATTTATTTTATAATCTGCGAACTAAACAATAACTTTTTTGTTAAATTCCACGCGAACGAAGTCGCGGGCACAACTAGTTGAAATATACATTGTAATAACGGCATCGGTATATATTGTTATAATAATGAAAACACTCGAAAGTGAAAATATTTGATTTTGTCAGAAATGGACGCCGTTAAAGATTTTTCATACCACTGCTCTTATGAATCGAGCAACGGCAGGCGATTTGTAACAAGGGGTAATTAGCGAGTTTTTTAAATCTTTTACCCAAAAAATCTTTTGTATATTCTCTCTTGCCAGCATTTCACAGTGGTTAGGCTCATAATTTATTTTTATGAAGTTAAAACCTTTTTTAAATTTTACGAGAGAAGCTATTTAATTTTTTTTTAATCATACTTAAATTTAGTGCTCGGCTCGTATTAATATGAGATTGAAATACAAAAGCACCAAATTCACATACATTGTGAATTAATTTATCATTCATCATCATCATTTCAGCCTATCACAGTCCACTGCTGGACATAGGCCTCCACAAGTTCACGCCAAAAATGACGTGAACTCATGTGTTGTGCCCATAGTCACAACGCTAGGCAGGCGAGTTGGTGACCGCAGGGCTGGCTTTGTCGCACCGAAGACGCTGCTACCCGTCTTCGACCTAGTTATGACTAATTAATAAAGAACAATTTTTAATGGTTGCAATTACTCGGGTTGTATATCTACGTATATCTGGCCAATAAATTAAACATTTTTGAATATCATATCAAAAATTGACCGTTCCAGCGGGGATCGAACCTGCGTCTCCGATTGACCGTGTCGGCACTCTAGCCAATAAAACTATGGAACGATGTACTCGCTAGATCGAAATTTTTGATATGATGATTTTATTTTCGGTTTAAACGAACCGTGGCGCTGTCTATAGTGAGTTCTTTTTGTGAGAATAAGAAGTGTAGAAGTTCTTTAGAATTCCTAATGTGTGGGTAACACAAAAATAAAATCGTACAATTAATTAAGTCTAGTATTTTAGTGGAACTGTCTTTTGAGAGTGTCAATAAGTTTCTTGCGTACAAATTGCGTTTTAAAAGTAGGTATATATACATTACATTGTATTACTCAGGCCTGTGTTCGATTTATATAGGTTTGCTTTCGATTCTAATCTGCCTTGTACTGTTACATGCATTGTACAACGATGTTTACGTCTTTTTTCTCTATTTTACACTTTGTCTCGACTAACCAGTCTAATCTACACTGTATGTTCTACATATGTACCTTACCATTAAAAAAAAGCATAAAATAATTTAGCACTATCCATCCGTCATTAATAGTTCACTGCTGGACATTGGCTTCCCATGAGACGCCTGGTCAGTAACGTAAGTTGTTATAGCATTCTAGCTATGTTAGTTTACTTACAAGTAAATTCGTATGTATACACGAATGTATGTAGTGCAACACTATCATCAAAACTCGATAGCTCCAAAACTCAGTCTTAATTTGTCATGAATTATGCTGTTTTTTTTTTACCACATTTCTTTACTTATTTCAATTTTCTGATAAAATTATTTAACTTACTTTTAATACCAGTTTCAAGTAAGCAAATTATGATTATGACACAAATATTCATAATAAAATGCAAGCACATTACATCACTAAATTGTAGAAAGTTAATTTCCAACTGCGCTAGTTGCGAACAATTGTTTTACCCAACGGTTGTAGTGGACGATATTAAATAATAAAGCGCCAAGCGTAAAACTATCCTCTTGACGCCATTCAATTCCTTGACAGGAATCCTTGGCTCATTGCTGTCGGCTACTGACTGGGAAGCCGGTACAATAGCATGAAGCTAGAGAATAAGCGATAAATCCATACTAATATTGAAGATATCCTTATTCCTAATTGGAAAAGAAATTGTCTACCAGTAGTGTGCATCAATTATACAATTTGTATAATTATACAATTGTACAATTTCTACCACTACATCATCTATACAAATAAGTAAAATTAGAGTGTCTGTTTGTAATATTTAAATATCTGCTTTTAACTAAATTCGTACACGGTACATATACCAAAATAACATTTTTTTATAATATTTGTCTGTCTGTTTGTTCCCAATCCGGAGAGAGACAAATTCTTACCATTCAATGGATTCACCGCGCGGGTGCCGGGTCCATCGCGTGGCAGAAGCAGAAACTCAGAGCAGTTCCCAGGACTTGCGACCTACGTGTAGGTTTAAGGAGGCTCCATTTGAGATGCGCATCACTGATCGAGTTTCCCGCCCTGCCTAGCCAAATTTGCTAGGAACCTGTTAGTGCAGCCTTAGACACTCGTTCTAAAATAGAACTCACTACAGTTCACGACAGGCCAAGGTTATCTTCCAAATAATTCCTAATTTATTTTCGAAATTTATTTATTTCATAACTGCAAACTGAATAATGATTTTTTTTTAATTCCACACGGACGAAGTCGCGGGCACATCGAGTATATAATAGAATTAATAAATTGTAAAACATAAATTGTGAAGCAGAATTCAAAACACAAATTCTTGACATCTATCAAAAGTCTTTTTATCAAATATATAAAAACATGAAATGAGGTTACATTATTATTTTTGTATAAAAAGTTTGTATATATGTGAATACGCTACAGCCTTATTAATGGATCATCTTCATTTCTTAGCACTTACCAAGATTTCTATTACCCACACTAGCTGACTTCATCACGTTCGTGCCACTGCATTTTTTTATCGCGAATATTTTGGTTGCCGTAATATATTTTATGGCACCTTGTCCTAACAACTGACGCCGCGTTGGCGCAACGGTCACAGCCATGGATTGTACCTGTTGCGCTGGCGGTTGCGGGTTCGATCCCCACACATGACAAACATTTGTATTGGCCATACAGGTGTTTGCCGTGGTCTGGGTGTTTGTGTAGTCCTTGTGGGTCTCCCCACCGTGCCTCGGAGAGCACGTTAAGCCGTCGGTCCCGGTTGTTATCATATACACCTGATAGCGATCGTTACTCATAGTAGGGAATATATCCGCCAACCCGCATTGGAGCAGCGTGGTGGATTAAGCTCTGATCCTTCTCCTACATGGGGAAAGAGGCCTATGCCCAGCAGTGGGATATTACAGGCTGAAGCGTATATGTCCTAACAATAATGAATACGAAATAAAAATAATTTTCTAATTTTGCAGTCGTTCGAACGTTATGCTCGTTCATATATTTCGTTGATTCATATTTAAATATATACATATTTAAATACAAAGCTTAATCTCTTTGGGTAGTTTCAATAATAATATATATCACTTCAGCCTATCGCAGTCCACTGTTGGTCATAGGCCTCCCAAGTTTGCGCCAGACATTCCGATTTCCCGCAATCCTTATCCAACCTACACCGGCAACCTTATAAATATATCTTATTTTTCCATACAACTTATCAAGAGTTTCATTATTATGCGTCTTAAATCTCCGCGTATTTCATGGTCGCAATTTCCTAGCACGGAATACGTATCAAATTTAGTATGTTTACCGTCAGTTGCTTATATCACAAAAAATTCGATATAGACATTTTAACTGCATTTCAGATGGAAAAACATTTTTATTTTGACATAGTTACATAGACATATATATAGTTACTTACTCATATAAGTTGAAAAACACTTTACGTGTGACCTGTAAAGGTTTAAAGGTAAAGGTCTAAGTTAATTGTAACTTGCTTAACATAGACCGTTTTATTTAAGTTATAAATAAATTAGTACAAGTAGAACTCAATAAATTCTAACCTAAACATCTCGCCTTGTGCCAGCGGAAAAATAAAAATAAAATAGTACATTTTATACAACCAGCCGGATTTAAATAGACTCACTGGGGACTATTCTAATATCGTCGAGTTCCGTCGCTCCGTCTGTCAGTAACATTCAATTTTACTTTTTATTTTGTAAAGTTTAAATGGATTCGAAGACGTTCTATTTAGGTAAATCCGTTTTGTTCCAATTTGTGATTGAGTATATATAGTTTGGGAAATGGAGACTGGCTTTAATTTTTTTTCTCCAATTAAGTCAGTAAACAAGTTGACTAGCCCGTTGGCGCAGTTTGTAGTGACCCTGCTTTCTGCTCCGAGGGTTGTGGGTTCGATTCCCACCCCGAGTCTGGGTGTAATATAAATATTTATTTATTATATTTATATATGTATTATTTATAAGTATGTTTATCGAAAAAAAAATTTAGCTGTATACCAGTCGGCTGTAACCTATAACACAAGCATTAAGTTGCTTACTTTAGGAACAGACGACCGTGTGTGTATTGGGTAAAAAAAAAAAATTTCCGACCTTATCCTTGACCCTCCCCAGAAGTTCTGGCCATATACTCATCACAGGAACACATTGATTGAGAGCAGTGTTATTTAGCTGTGATGTTCTGTTCTGTATAGTACTTCTCCAGTTCCTGTGACTGCCTAGTAAAACTAGGACGTAGTCCGACACTGACGGCTTTTTTTATGATACACTTTATTGACAGTGAGCAGGTAAGCACCTTTGTTTATTAATATTATAGCAGAATTTTTGTACAAAGATTTACTTGACAATTTATTAAAAAAAAAAAAAAAAGTTATTAACCGACTTCAAAAAAAGGAGGAGGTTACTCAATTCGACCGTATATATATATATATATATATATATTTTTTATGTATGTTCGGAGATAACTCCGTCGTTTATGAACCAATTTTGATATTTCTTTTTTTGTTGGAAAGGAGATATCCCTAGTTTGGTACCATGATAAGGAAACCAGGACTTGATGATGGGAACCCAGAGAAATCGAGGGAAACTCTCGAAAATTCACATAACTTTTTACTGGGTGTACCGATTTTGATGATTTTTAATTTAATCGAAAGCCGGCGTTTATCATGAAGTCACATTTATTTCATCGAGATCTGATAACTACTTTTGGAGTAATCTTTGATAATGCGTATCTACTGGACATTTTTTCGTCTACTTACGTTATATTACTTGTCGATATAATTGAAGTCGGTTTTTCTTCGTTTGCCTGCAAACACATTTTAGATGTACAATTTTGTAAGAAGACAAACTCAATGATAATTTGCTTCGAGATTAATTCTGGTTGCACGTGTCGTCCACAAGACCAACTCAATCTAACGTAACATATCATATTATTACTACATTGTTGAATGTTTAGTTTCGAAAGTTCGGTAACTGGGATGTTGATAGATAGTAACTTCCCTAAAACAAGAACTTTGCTGTAATTAATTTAAATTGAATTCAATTATTCATTGCGATCAGTTCTCGCTTCGTCACTAACGATACTCATTGTCTTCTTGTATCTTTTATAGTCTTTCTGGAAACACTTCGATTTTATAGTTAAAGAGTCGCTACTACTTTTAACTTTTTTCATCTCTCTAGAAATAGTTTTTTTATTGAAGAGAAAAGTCAAAATGCTTTTTGTTTCTATTAGATAAATTTTCCTTTTGTAAATCCGTGATAGTTTAGATTCTGTAAATCGAAGATTAGTACTGATTAAGTGAGTTCTTTGTCTGTTATACGTTTATAATGCTCCACTATTTGTCTACATCCCTACATTGATAAGTCGTAATCATTCATCGCATCATTACGCAGTATAAAACAAAGTCGCTTCCCACCGTCTGTGTGCTTAGATCTTTAAAACTACGCAATGGATTTTAATGCAGTTTTCTTTAGTAAATAGAGCGATTCCAGAGGAAGGTTTATTTGTATAATACATGCATAATATAGTAGAGAAACACTGATAGTTTTGGCAACTGTGCGAAGTCGGGACGGGTCGCTTGTTATAGTATAACTTTTTGAAGATTTGATATGCTTGAGAAAAAAAATCATAAAACATTATTCTCATGACTTTAATACCCAGAAAAGAGGGGAGACGCTGAATAGGTCGCTACCTATGACCGTGGATATTAAAATCAATTCCACCCTAACCTTATCCCATAAAAACAAGATAAACAAAACCCTTAGCACTTTAATGAAATATGATATTTTAAATGTCATTACATTATTCATCGATGTAAGAACTGCTTCAGAGCTATCAAAAAGGTTCGACCTGTCACCGCCAGACACAATCAGCGGACTGTAAAATTAATATCTCACACGAGCGCGATCATATTATCTCCAACGAAATGTATGATGTAACTGTCATTGAGATCAATCATTGTTGAGTATGGGATAGTTATATTTTATTGGTATAAAATACCATATAACATATATTATAGGTTATTTTTATATTACTTTTTCCGTTTGTGTTTGTGCGTCGTGCGAGCGTGTGTGTCTGAAGTAATATCTCTTACATTCTTCATCATTCTTCAGCCTATGGCAGTCCACTGCTGGACATAGGCCTCCACAAGTTCGCCAGACATCCCGGTTTTCCGCAATCCTCATCCAGCCTACACCGGCAATCTTACGTAGATCGTCGATCCAGCGGGCCGGAGGACTTCTTTCTAGTGTTGCCCAAATTCAGTCTTGGTCTTGCAGTCTTGGTCTTGTTCTTGCGTTTTTGCAAGACCAAGACCAAGAACAAGACCGCGTATTTTTAGCAAGACCAAGACCAAGACTGACCGTGCAAGACTTGAGCAAGAACAAGACATAGCCTGCAAGACTCTTGCGTCTTGCAGCTAGGACTTAGCGCTATTTCACTGAGTAGTTAGGTGTAACAGTTCGGTGTATAGGTAGGTACGCTTAGAAATTCTATGAGACGCAAAAAACTGTATCAAAGAATATGAAAAACTGGACCTATGCGCATTACGACTAATACCATAAACATAGCGAATAAAAAAATATCTATTAAAATCAAACTGAGTGCATGCATAGTTATGTTTTAACCATCGGCACTTTGATAATGCGGCATCAAAGGTTTTGTACTTACTTCTCAAAGAAATTTGCCGCTTTTCGGAAGTACATGGTTATGATACACGCGCCGGCGGCTTCTTTTGAAATCTAAAACAATCGTTGCCGCCACGCCGAAATCATAACATTTGACACTATTTGATTGCCGCCATAGGGCGTAGGTATACTCATGCAAAATAATTTCGAACTTTAAGAGTACCTACAGGTGTTCCAAAGAATAAATAAGTTTCAGAGTGCTTAGAATGAAAATGAATACATTATACTGATCACGCAAGTAGTATTATGATTAGGATAAAATGGTAAGGATAGGTAGTAGATGTCATATTAATTCATTCTAGTAAGTATATATTATAATATTGATTACTTATATGGTTTTAAACTAATTACTTAGGTACTATTATTGTACATTTAGTCATTATATTTCTTAAGTTTTTACAAGAAAAAATAGCAAAAAGTGTTCAAATATCACCCGTTTAATAAATATTGTAGCCACTTTTAAATATACTTGAAACGTGTAAAAAAATTCTACAAAACTAATAAAATAATATAAAAAGCGTAGGTACTTACCTACTAATAAAATAAAAAGCCTGCGATAAGAGTTTTGTATTACTTACCAGCCCGAATATCTCTGAGAGAGATGATGAGAGTAAGTATTTACTAGCTGTGCCCGCGACTTCGTCCACGAGGAATAGTAACTTTGGAGGTATAGTGACGTTCAGGACTTATTTATTTATTTTAAAACTTCTGTCATCAAACATACAAACGAACTCTTCAGCTTTATAATATTAGTATAGATGTACGCCAAAACATTCACTTATATGTAAAGAATAGTGATTGGCACTAATTCTTTACATATATTTTATTCACGCGTCGCGTCTGTACAAGTAGGTAATATTTAGTGTGTGTTTGTACGCCGCACGCGGCATTGTTTGATTTGCGGCGGCATCCTTTTCATAGAGCCGGCACGTGGCGAGGCGGCGCGTCAGAAAGCAAGGAAACGTACTATAAATAAAGGAATTATTTTAATTCCAGTCATTTCCAATTGAGCTGTGCTTCGAGTCTAACTTAATAATTGTTTTTACTAATTCTCGTTGTTTTCTAAAAACGTATCACGTGTACAATTTAATATGAGTGACGAAGATTCAAATTGTTCTAGTCCGAGTAACGAGAGTTTGAGTCACAGATCTAAAAGACCCAAAAGCAAATTTGAGGAGTTTTTCGAAATAATTCATGCATCCCAAACTGCCTTCTGTAAATTGTGCCAACATAAAAAGATTGAAATAAAAATGAAAAACAGAAACACTTCAGGCTTAAGGAAACATCTAATATCTTTCCACAAAAAGGAATCAGAAATATTTCTTCCTGTTAAACCAAAATTAAGTGGAGATATCACAAGCTTTTTAGTAACCGCTGGAAGAAGTGGACAGGTAAGAATATTTTTTTTAACAGTTAAAAGAATTTTAACTCTGCGTAGCTATTCATGCGATACTTTCAAAAACGCCACTTACGTAACTTACGTAAGTATTTTTGAGTTAGTGGTGTTTTCATCTAGGGGTGCGACATATTAAGTATGTAATTATCGTCTTAAATATTTTTTATAAACACCCATATTTTCATTTAATCGGCCAGTAACAACTAAGTACTTTATTTTGGTAAATTACAGTACAGTGCAACCTTAATATAACAAATATCAATTTAACGATTTTCTCGATTTAACAACAACAAACCTCCTCCTCTTATACGCTCAAACCTAGTATGTTTTAAATAATAACACAAGATTTATTGTTTTGTTTCAGTCGGAAAACAGCAGTGACAACATCACGACAGCTACAGTTGATTGGGTGGTGAAAAAATATCTTCCCTTCTCATTTTTCGATGACGAAGCTACACAAGTATATTTTCGATGTATTTGCCCTAATATGGTGTTTCCTAAAAGGTCTACACTTAGAAGGAAAGTCAAAGAGCGATTTGAAGAGCTCCAATTGAATCTCAAGGAACGACTTCAACAATTATCATCTAAAATGTCTTTTACCATTGATGGGTGGACGTCAATTGCTGGTAGGAGTTACTACGGGGTTACTATTCATTATATAGACAACGAATGGAAGTATCAATCTGTAGTTCTTGATTTTATACCATCACGCGGTCGACATACTGGGGAAGATATTGCAACGATTTTCCATGAATGTTTATTGGAATATGGCATAATTGATAAAATACAAGGTATCACGGTCGACAACGCAACTGCAAATACCAAATTTATGTATGAACTGGGCAAACAGCTGCCACCACACTTTGATTCAGACAATCAACATTTCCGGTGCTTTGCTCACATTTTAAACCTTGGTGTACAAGATTTATTAAAGACCTTAGCATTACACTGTGAGTCTGACACTAACGCGCAAGATCAGCAGTACGAAGACTATGCAGACGAAACTGAGGATGAGGAAGATGAAGAATCTGCACCAAATATTGCTGACTCGCGTACATCTGTAACAAAGTTACGCAGTATTTCCAGTAAAATAAAAAGAAGTGAGATAGTGAAGAAGAAGTTTCAGTCTGCTTGTGAAGCAGCTGGCGTGCCATCAAATCTAAATGCCATTCTTGACTGTCCAACGAGGTGGAATTCCACACATGATATGATTGGATTTGGTTTAAAAGTGAGAGCGGGCATTGACATATTGTGCAGTTCTGTCACCGAATTAAATGATTTTCAAATCACAGCTAATGAATGGCAGGTACTCGAAAAATTACATAAATTTCTAATAAACTTTAAACTTTTAAGTACAAAACTTGGTGGAGACAAATATGTTACATTACCGCTAGTCATTGTATCATTCAATCTCTTGCTAGATAAAATTGAATCCATGGTAAAACAGTTAGATGAGAAACCTAATCGATCTGAAGTGGATGAAAGGCTCATTCTAGCTTTCCAAGCAGCTCGAGACAAAATGCTTAAACATTACAAGAAGAGCAACTGGATTTATTGTACTTCTTTAATTTTAGACCCAAGGCATAAGGCTCAGACTTTTGACCTGACAATGTGGGGGAAGCAACTTAAAACAGAAAGTCTGCGCAAGTTCAATGAACTTTATGAAGAATATAAAAGTCTACACTCACTGAACAAATCTCTGGAATTACCAGAAAAAGAAAATAAAGTATGTGATGAAGATGAAGACGTAATAGACTTTGATAAACTGTCATGTAAATGAATGTCCCTCGACGTCATCTGGATCTTGTCTTCAAGGCTTAGTGATAGACGAGTTGGAGGAGTACCTGAGAAAACCAAGAACTGCCAGCTCGGAAGACATTTTAGATTGGTGGAGGACGCATGAGACAGAGTATCCGATTTTATCGAAAATGGCCCGTGATTTTCTCTCAATACCTGCAACTTCAGTACCTGCTGAGAGGTTATTTTCTAAAGCATCATTAGTAATTAGAAAACATAGAAATAGGTTAAGTGATGAGTCAGCCAGATGGTTACTTTGTATTAATTCTTGGTCAAAAAAATTGATATAAAGTATCATAACCTAATGATAAAGCTGTTGATTTGTGTTGTATTTTATTTTTTATTCAAATAAATGATAAATCGTAAAACTCTTTTATTAAATTTCTTATAAGTTGAGGGTTCAATCTCTTTCTAGACAGATAAGTATTGTTCTTTAAAATACAGTCAAGTTATTGTAATTAATTTGTTTTTTTACATGTTTTAGCAAATGTAAGCTTATAAATCATAAATGTTTATTAAGAAACAGTTACTTCCATGGAAAACGACATATAGGTCAGTTGATTTTTCGAATTTCTTATCAAATCTTCAGTTATTTATTAATCTGCTTGATCTTTACTATGGCTATGTTAATTCAAGCTCACAATGTTCCAATTCTAATACGTTTTTCTAAGATTTAAAGTAAACTTTAATAAATAGTAATAGACTAATAGGTAATTGCAAGACTTGCAAGACTCTTGCTGCAAGACCAAGACCAAGACCAAGACTGGGAGCGCAAGACCAAGACCAAGACCAAGACCAGGTGTATTGGCGCAAGACCAAGACCAAGACTGGCTAAGTCTCGTCTTGTTCTTGCATTTGGGCAACACTACTTCTTTCATTCTTGATTGCTTCAAATCTGTAACTAAAGTTAAAAAGATAACTAATTTTCACGGTCTAAATATTTTGGTTGTATTATGTGTTTCTAGACATATGACACAGAACTTATTTCCTATTATGGGGTTGTTGAATGTAATACAATAAAAGTTTGCGTAAAAATTTTCCTTGTCACTACTTTTTAGCAAACGGTAAAATATTTTTGAAGTAATACGAAAAGTGTAATCGGGCGAGACGAACGGAAGTTGAGTGGGAGATATAAGTTAGTGAAAATAGAAAGAGAGAGTTACCTTTCGTGAGTTTTTCATTCGTGTGGTCTAAAGCACACTAGTTTTTTTTTTTTTTTTTTTGATAAATTGTATGAAAGAATTCTAATATTATTATGCTTTTTATATCAGTATGTATCACTGTTTTGGTTTAGTGCTTACTGTTACGGATTCGATTTCCACGCGCAACTAATTTTATTAGTTGTGACTTTGTGACTTAACGCGACACAGTATTAATATCAAGTTAGATAATATTTGGTTACGAATCTCAATTCCATATACCTATGTGTAATAAAATACGATTTTTCTATTAAGAGTTAAGATCATATAAGTGAATTGGTCAAGTAAGTACAAGAAGTAGAATGTGGCATCTTCCGGCACTCTAGTGCCTACTCAGTCTTTTTTCTATACCGTTTGAGGGTAATACATTCACTCTTGTATGCAATCATATAAGTATCATCAACTTACATAATAGACTTAAGACTAGGCTCTATCACACCTACCTCTACCCTCATTATTTCTACCTACCTTCTTTTGCACAGAGAAAGAAGCCCAACAGTGGGATGTTAAAGGCTGAATCATCAAAAAAATAAAAATATAATTATTTTTTTTTTTGGTATCGCAGGGCACCCCTACAGCGTATGTCGGCTTCAGCACTTGGGGTGCAATACCGACTGGCCTGGTTATAGTATAATAATTGGTTAATGTATAAAATATCAACACCTAATCTTAACCTTTTTCGGATTAGAGATTAGATCTGTTGTCCGGTATTTGGCAAGAAGAATGAGAAAAAAGTTAAAAACTAAAACGCGACTACGACAAATAGTACGTCACTTTATGTCCTTTAGAGGGCGCCACGTTCAATATAATATGACAATAGCCTATAACTAGCGAACAAATAAAACACTTCTAATAATACCTCATTTGTCTAAATACGACTAGTAGTTTGGGAGATATGAGGGAAAAGATGAACATACATACATTGTTAGACTGGTAAAATTATAACCCTCTTTTTGGCTTTGCCGTAGTCGGGTATAAGGAGATTGCTTCTGCTCAAATGTAGTTATATAATAAAAATAAAAACCTCTTTACTTGAGATTGTATAATAGTTCTAGATTAAAGCAATTGGTCTGTTCGCTTTGACAGTATCACCAGACCGAAGCTGGTACTAAGCCTTGAATCGCTATTCTGCGTCCAAACGTAAGTTAAGTATGGTCATTCGTCTTAAGGATATCCTGAAACACCTCGGTTTAGAACCTCCATTGTATGGATTGTCTGTTTTAAGTGGCTATCTCGGTCTGTTGTCTAGTTATCTGATAGTATAAAGTAAGTTACAATTTCTACAATATCTAGATATACTTGCCATATTATGGTACAATTTATCGTAGCGAACATTTATGGCTAATGTAGCTATAAACATCAACAAGAGTGAAATTGCGAAGTGGCCCCGTATAAGTATTAAAAACCAAAAAAATTGTAAAGCTGAATGAATGAATAGATGTTTTTGAGTCGTTTGTTATAATTACTAGGCACTTTGAAATTACTCGCTAATTTATTTATGGCTACTGTGATCATTAATATCAATGTTGCTCAAACCACTTACTGTTGACGCAACACGATATGGTAAGAGTGTTAAACACCAAAGAGAAGGTAAATTGATGAATGAATGTTTATGAGTTGTACGCTAAAAGGTCTAGTGCATTTGCAATTACTTAGAATGTATTTCTGCTGTATAGCTACGGCAGTAAAAATATAGCCCCTTCTCTTCCCGTGGGTGTCGTAAGAGGCGACTAAGGGATGACACAGTTCCACTACCACCTTAGAACTTATAAAGCCGACCGATTGCGGGATAACCATCCAAATCCTGGCTTTGAAATACACGGGCCGAAGACGGGTAGCAGCGTCTTAGGTGCGACAAAGCCAGCCCTGCGGTCACCAACCCAACCTGCCCAGCGTGGTGACCAAGGGCAACACGTATACGTTCACGCCATTTTTGGCGCGAACTTATGGAGGCCTATGTCCAGAGCAGTGGACTGCGATAGGCTGATGATGACGATGATGACTGTAGACTTACGTAGATTTAATAATCTAAGAGGTTGTAACTACGAAAAGAAAAAATCATTCATTCTTAATATTAAAATTTTAAATATTGTTAGAATAAATCGATCAAAGGTATTTTTTTGTAATTCGTTTAAGCTCAATTATTAGAATGCTTGAATTTATTATAATTGTACAATGTTAATCTTAATTTTCTCATGAGTTAAGAATTCGAGACAAAGTTGACTATAAAACTTTGAAGAAGCTACTTGGTTTTAAAACACAGAACGGTCCTAACGAAACGAGGTGCAAAATTAACATTTTGTAACAAGTTGTAAACGCGGAAAATAAATTTACAATTTGAAATTAAAATGCATCACAGCGTATACAATTTTCCTTCAGTTTCAATTCGCTTGGCTTACTATGGTACGATCAGCAATATAATTGGTTTAAGTATTTATTTATTAAAAACTAGCAACCACCCCCGGCTTCGCATGGGCATTGCACCCATACTGATACTAAATATAAAATATAAAAAATATATTTGCAATGTAAGCGAAAAAAATGTGTTTATTTACGACATCACATTAGAAACCTCTAAAACTCAGTGTTCCTCCTTTTTGGACATAATTTTTTATACATCATAACAAAATATTATACATCATTGTAACATTTTTTTTTATAAATAGCATCTATACAAATAAATAAAATTGGACTGTCTGTTTGGAATATTAAAATATCCGCCTTTTACTAAATTCATATGTATACACGATACATATAACAAAATAACATTGTTTATAATTTTTGTCTGTCTGTCTGATTGTTTGTTCCGGCTAATCTTTGAAACGGCTGGACCGATTTTGACGAGACTTTCACTGGCAGGTAGCTGATGTAATAAGGAGTAACTTGGGCTACTTTTATTTTAGATTTTTATTTTATTTTATAACTTTGCGAACTAAACAACGGCTATTATTAAATTCCACCTGGACGAAGTCGCGGGCATAGCTAGTACATAATAAAGTAGATTCCTCTCGAATCACCCTATTTACTAAAGATAATCACATCAAAATCCGTTGCGTAGTTTTAAAATTCCAAGCATACAGACAGCGGGAAGCGACTTCGTTTTATACTATGTAATGATACATTTTTATTAAAAGTCGATTAATAAAATTAATTTATTCCAGGCATGTGTCGTCATAAATTACGTATTTGATTAAAAGGTGCTTGTAAACTATTGACACAAAAATATATTATGCATGTTCTGTGATTGTAAGTCTCGTATACATTTATGAAATTAATTTTAATTTATAGAAGTTTGTTAAAACCTTTTTTATAGAGATATTATTTGGTGCAGGATTATTTTAATTATAAAGATGTGTGGACATAGTGAAGTTGTATATTAAAATATATTTTTCAGGAGTCACTGCGATCTCCGCTACAGAATTTATATTCCGAATCGGTGTTAGCTTCAATTTTAACTACAGTTACTAATTTAATTTGTAAAATGATAAATTGAAGGTGATTTTCAAGTCTCTTTGAATGAAGTTATTTTTGATTTTGAGTTTGTTGAAAGTAAAATTAAATTTTAAGTAAAAAAAGTTTTTAGGACCAGAAGGCCGTGTTAAAATAGTAAATATATATTTTACTTTACGTTTCATTAAACAATTTCTATTTTTATTTATTAAAGTTTTCAACATTAATTTACTGAATATTTTTTTTCTGTGCTCTGTTATTATTTTTATTTATAAGCAGTAGCAAAGAGTCACGTAACATTTAAAATGTTTTAAAATAGAATAATTTCTTTCCATTTACATAGGTCAGGGAACTCAGCGTCTCGCTAAGTTTATTACGATCGTCGGGATGCAAGACAATTGATTTAAGGCGTTCCTGTAACTTTAAAATGAGAAATTCTCATTTTCATTATTTCGTAGTTCGCGTTGTGTTTGTATTTAAAATTTTAACGGTCATTTAACTTAATTAAAACCGTTCTAAGTTTATAGTTTTGTTTTTCTTATTGTAAATTGTAGTTCTTGTAGCTGTTTATTAAGTTTTATATACATATTACTCTGTTCTTAGTCTATGATATTCTAATAACGACAAAAAAGAATTTGACTTATTAGGAGGTAGGCACCTTTATTGACAAGGTTTTTTTTTTTAATTTTAGTTTGCTGTAACCTAATCAATGTAATACTCTGTAGCAGAGCACTATAGTAAAAAGTTGTTATTTATAAAAAATAATGGAGCTAGATGTTGAACCGTATTGTAAACGTTAAACGTTGACTAGCCCATTGGCGCAGTTTGTAGTGACCCTGCTTTCTGCTCCGAGGGTTGTGGGTTCGATTCCCACCCCGAGTCTGGGTGTAATATAAATATTTATTTTTATATTTATATATGTATTATTTATACGTATGTTAAGTAAGATATTTAATTAGGTAAGATATTTATTATTTATTTATAGATATTTATAATTTAAATTACTGTTTTACGGTTAAATCTTCATCTTCAACTTAAGATAAATTTATGACTAGCCCGTTAGCGTTATATATTTATATGAATTTATATATGTATTATTCATATATATATATATATATATATATATATATATATATATATATATATATATATATATATATATATATATATATAAATAAATAACGAGTGTGCTTTAGACTACACGACAGAAGTAAAACTTCTGCATAATAGGACTGCACTCTGTATTAGATATATGAAACGTAACTGGCTATGAGAAAGAGAAAGAAAATACGTGCTCGCACCTCTCTCTCTCTTGCTCCATTCACCTCGCCCGATTACACTTTTCATAACGCTCTCGTAACGCATAAATCGACTCACTCCCCAAGTCAAGCGTGCGTAACGTACTTCAAAAAATATGTAGCAACATCAGTCGGCTGTTACACAAGCATTAAATTTACCTTAGGAACAGACGACCAGACGATAAAGTTAATAATAGGCTTTATCACTAGAAAGTAACAGGCTTACAACTCTTGTTAGATTACTACTAAATAAATTACGCCTCACCTGTTGAAAATAAAAGTATCAATCAAACAAATAAAGCATAAATAAATAAAAAAAATCTTAAACAAAATACAGACTATATTAAAACCAATAGTATGGAATAGAACTATTTTTGTAGTCTGAAGTCGTGAGATTCTGTTGTTTTAAATAAATTTTAATGTTGAATTGGTTGACGTTCGATTTTTCTTATATAGTATCTAGTAACAGGGTGACTTAGCTCAGTATTTTTAGTAAATCGTGTTTTTTGGAAATCATATTTAAATACAAATTAGATATTTATAAAATATGAATAATATTTTTCGATTTTACCGATAATACTAAAAAATATAAACAAAAACCCGTGGTCTTCTCAATCGTTTCCGACCGGCCGATCGCACCCAAGCTATTACAACTTTATTGACTTTTGCGAAAATTACCTTCGTATTCTAATGATATTGTAAGACATTTTTTCATGGACTAAAAACAGGGATAAAACGACATTTTCTAAAAATGAATCCTAGCTAGATTATTTTATCGCCCTCGAAACCTCCTATATACTAAATTTCATAAAAATCGTTGGAGCCATTTCCGAGATTGATTATATATATAAAAGAATTGCTCGTTTAGTAGTATTAGATATGAGTTATATTTTTTATTTTACATGAAGGGTAGACACTAAAATGCCCCTGCCTTTTATAACATCACGAACTATAATTATGCTTAAGACTACAAATCGAGCGTCCTGTGACTGCCTAGTAAAGCTAGGACGTGGTCCGACCCTAACGGAATTTTCTGTTACAATCTCGTTATTGTTTTTATTATTTAGTACATTAGTACATTTTTCATTCTTTTTTGCATATAGTCCAACCACTATAGGCGTATATTGCGTTTTATCGCGTGTTGTATTTTTATTCTTCTTCTTTTTTAGGGTTAATGGCTTTCAATTGTGCCAAATGAGCACAGATGATCCCACCAATATCACTTAGAAGTGTTGTTTTTTTGTACACGTACACAAACTGACACATCACTATATGAATTTGATATTTATACCTACATACGGGACCTAGAAAATCTCGATTTTTCGGCTACAGCAATGGCTACGGACGATCACGTTAACATCACTGTGAAAGATTAAAATTTATATAATAAGTTATAATGGTTATACAGTTTAAAATTTACACAGTTACGACATCGGAATATCGAAATATTACGTACAATTATAAAACAAATAACAGAGAACAAATTTTATTTTCGTATGCTACCAAAAATACACATTTCAAAGCTTCGTGAGACATACAAGCGTTTTTGGGTCAACGGTAACGCTGCGTCAAGTTGGGTGCGTGTCACAGCTGTAAAGTCACATGTGACAAGAGTTTGTACTCAGAATAGTCTCTGTAACAACAATTTGGAATCGTAGAGCACGATTAATGTATATACGTGTGTTTTCATTGATTATGGAAAGAAAATATACGATTCGAATATATTTGCAATTGTCAATTTATATAATACAAATATAATAGAGAGTCACGTGCGTTGAGATTGCGGCTACGGTTCTGGTCCTGTGTCGTATTGTGACTTTTTATGGCCTATAAAAACAGGCTTACCCCGTGTTATGAATGGTAGTCTATGTAAGTGAAACGTCACTGTCATTACTCGTCACTGTCATTACTCGTCACTAGAAACTAAATACGTACACGTCCTTTGTCTTGTCAGTTAATTAATTATATTATATCTTAAATAATATAAAGTTATATTTGTCCACACCGGAGTTTCATTATAGAGAACCAAATATCTAACACCCCGTTTATATTGTAGTGTAGTGAGTATTCAAGCTAACGATCATTCTATGACAGTGGTGATGAAAGTTCCATTACCCGGACTTGTGAAATTGTTACCCAAAGGGTAGTAGGCATTAGATGTTAAGAAAGTAGATATTTATAACTTGTCCCTATGGTTCATGGTTTATGGTTGGTGGCATGGTTGGTGGTTTTCTTATGGTTTATGGTTCATTCACTTAACCTATGAATTCAAAAACTGTTTTTTTTTTCGGTTATTATAATTAAAAATTAATAATTAATGAATTTTAATATTTATGTTTGTTGGAGAATTATTCATCAACTCGAAATATGCTTCAACTTATCTGACCAATAAGAAAAAGGGATTTATTTATTTATTTATTTTATACTTTATTGTACACCACAAATATATCATAAACAAAACATAAAGACAGTTACAGACAGTGAAGTACAATGGGCGGACTTATGGCTAATTAGCCATTTCTTCCAGATTTACCCTGAAGTGTACATCTTGTTTCAATTCAATATCTAAAAAAAATCTCGACAAACCTACATACAATTGAATACAAGAAAAGTGCCCCAAAATAACTTTTTTTGATTAAAAAAGAAACATCAAAAGCGTTTAAGAGTTTAATCGCCCTGTCGTCATCACTTGCAAAAATTGGTTTTGCAATGATAACACGATAACAAGTCAATGGTAGATGTAACTTTATATATACATTTTGTTTGATACATATTTAATACATCTATACGAATATTATAAAGCAGAAAAGTTTGTTTGTTCGTTTGTTTAAACACGCTAATTGTAGGAAGAACTGGTTAGAATTTTGTAGTATTGAATATGCTGTTTGGTTACGGCATCAAAGATTGTAGCCAACCCCTCTATTCTCGTGGGTGTCGTAAGAGGCGACTAAAGGATAACATAGTTCCACTACCACCTTGGAACTTAAAAAGACACCGATGGCAGGATAACCATCCAACTGCTGGCTTTGAAATACACAGGTCGAAAACGGGCAGCAGCGTCTTCGGTGCGACAAAGCCTGCGGTTACCAACCCGCCTGCCCAGCGTGGTGACTATGGGCAAAACACATGAGTTCAGACTATTTTTGGCGTGAACTTATGGAGGCCTATGTTCAGTAGTGGACTGCGAAAGGCTACTGTGTGTGTGTATGTGTGGTTAGAATTGAAACATTAATTTTACTTTAGATACTTCATATCTCGAGAGCTATGGACTATATAACAATTCGAGTAAAACCGCAGGGCACAGGTAGTTTGCGAATATAAAATCTGAAAATCATATTAACGACTTAGTTCAGAATATTAATATTTTATATATAATAAGTGCTAGAGTTCGTTCATAGAATTCCAACGAAACTTCCTACAGTAGTTATTGTGTGTAACTTTAAATTGCGGCCTTATTGTTCGGTCTTACTCGTTCTGCAAAATAATGAAATCGTCGACACCTCTTGCATTAAATATTCGTTTAATTATTACCAAGTTTTCTTGATTGTCTTGCGAGGGTAGGGAGTTTCACACAAAATGCCGCGTCGCGCAATTATTAATTTCTATGGTAATCAAGTTTGTTCTAAGCAATGCACTACTTACGAATGTGGTTCTATAGGCATGATATAAATTATTATCAAATGATAATTTCTGCTGTGTGATTATGGCAGTAAAGAATATAGCCACACCCTCTCTTCTGGGTGTCGTAAGAGGCGACTAAGGGATAACACAGTTTCACTACCACCTTGGAACTTAAAAAGCCGACCGATGGAGGGATAAACATACAACTGCTGGTTTTGAAATACATGTGCCGAAGACGGGCAGCAGCATCTTCGGTGCAACATAGCCGGCCCTGCGGTCATCAACTCGCCTGCCCAGCGTGGTGACAACACACATGAGTTCACGCCATTTTTGGCGCGAAATTGTGGAGGCCTATGTCAAGCAGTGCAATTGATGATTAAAAAAAATAAAAGGTGATTTTTGATATATATATATATATATATATATATATATATATATATATATATATATATATATATATATATATATATATATATATATATATATATATATATATATATATATATATATATGTATGTTCGGGGATAACTTCGTCTTTTATGAACCGATTTTGATAATTCTTTTTTGTTGGAAAGGAGATATCCCTGGTGTGGTACCATGATAAGGAAACCAGGATCTGATAATGGGATCGCAGAGAAATCGAGGGAAACTCTCGAAAATCAAATCCGCATAACTTTTTGCTGGGTGTACCGATTTTAATGATTTTTAATTTAATCGAAAGCCGATGTTTATTATGTAGTCACATTTAATTTGCAGTAATCTTTGATAATGCGCATTTAATTGACTAATTTTTCGTCTACCTACGTTGTATTACTTGTCGATATAATTGAAGTCGGTTTTTTTGTACGTTTGCCTGCAGACACAATTATATTTCATTAGTGTTAGCCAGGCATATAAATCCTTACTACCGAAAAATACTGCAAAAAAAGGCAACATTATGAAGATAAACTTCGTCCTTTATAGTATTTAATGTGGACGCATAATTTAGGAGAATAAAATAAAATAAAATAAAATGTAACATCACCGCGTCGCGCTGCACGTGTAAGTTGTAGTACGTTTTTTTTCTTCTTCAAATTAACGCGGTTGAAACCGCACGGCACAGCTAGTAAATTATAAAAAATCAAGGACAATTACAACAACATTTTTATTAATTAGTTAATCAAAAAATATTAATTTGTACGATTTTATTTTTGTGTTACCCACCCACACATTAGGAAATTCTAAATATATTTTTTTTCATATCAAAAACTGACTGACCGTGTCGGTGCTCTAGCCAATTAAGCTATGGAACGATGGATGGATAGATGGATTTTTGATATAATATTAAAAAATTAAAAAATATTTAAAAAACATTAAATCAATTCAAATATTTATTTATTCAAGGTTTCAAAAGTTAAGTTCAAGTTAAATTTGTTTTGCGTGATTATATATAAGTTTTATTTGCTTTTTCAATATGTTTTTCGAGGTATCATATTCATAACCACCACGTTTGATGAACAATATACAAAAATCTGTCATTGCGTGCCAAAGTTAATTTAGTATGTAGGTTTGAACGAAAGCGAAGGCAGAGAGTGAACCGACTCGATTCACTGAAGTTTTTGTTCACTTTTCAACGTTTCAAAGGTTCTTTCAAAGTGAACACTAAAGTTAATACTCAACTGTTACCTTTGAGACAGGACTTATTGTATTTTTGTCTCTTAGAAAGTTATAAGGATAATGGATTTCGCTTGAGTTTGTTTTTTTAGAGTTCCGTACCCAAGGGCAAAAACAGGACCCTATACTAAAACTTCGCTGTCTGTCTGTCTATCCGTCCGTCCGTCCGTCTGTCTGTCTGTCACCAAGCTGTAGCTGAAACTGGTGTAACATAAATAAACCTTTTTATTACAAAAATTATAATGAAGGGTAGGTATATTAGTCGTTTTGTTACCTAAATCATAACATTTAATCACCTAACTTAGGAATAGGTATGTTTATCTACAGATGTTTATGCTGATAATATATTTTGATTTACAATAATTGTGTTTGCAGACAAACGAAGAAAAACCGACTTCAATTATATCGACAAGTAATACAACGTAAGTAGACGAAAAAAATTTTATAATATTTTTTTTTAATTTTCAAAGAGTACTCCAAAAGTTGTAATCAGATCTCAATGAAATTTAAATATAACCACATGATAAACATCGGCTTTCGATTAAATTAAAAATCATTAAAATCGGTACACCCAGTAAAAAGTTATGCGGAATTTCGAGAGTTTCCCTCGTTTTCTCTGGGATACCATCATCAGATCATGATACCAAACTAGGGATATCTCCTTTCCAAACAAAAAAAGAATTATCAAAATCGGTTCATAAACGACGGAGTTATCCCGAACATACATAAAAAATATATATATACGGTCGAATTGAGTTAACCTCCTCCTTTTTTGAAGTCGGTTAAAAATAGATTTCAATAGTAGATACATAACTAAAATATGTACTATGACAATCGTCTGCGTTAAATGTATTTGTAATTCCTTAAATTTTAACTTTTAACAAAAGGTTTACAAATTATATCAAAATTCAAGAAATAAGGCAAAAATGGGCAGAGTTTCCACTACTAAACAAAGGCTATCTTTCGCTAGCTAATACCAAAAGAAATCTGCCATCTTTACCGATCCAGACACGCTTACGTCAACTCGATTTCCCGCCAATATACATTGGATGAAGACATTGTCATACTGCGTTCCTATTGGTCGAGGGACACGCATTAGGATCGTTACAATATTAAATTAAATTATTAAACGAATAAATTAAAACAGAAATGCATAGAATTGACTTCTAAAATTACAATAAGATTTTAACGTTAATCATACAGCAATTTAAACAACGAAAGTATTACATAAAAATAAATAGTAACTAAACAGGTACTTACTTGAAGAAGTTACAAAACAGATACTCAATTCAATAAGATGATACCGTTCATTAATTAAAAATATTTAAGCATTTAATCTTAACCTAATAAATTACAAACATAATTTTATAATTTCAATCAAAACTTGTAATATTGAAGTCTGATTAGTGATCGCCTAGTGATCAAGACCATAATTGGTTGAAATTATAAGTTAAAAGATTAAACAAGAGTATATGCGTGGGTGTGTCAATGCAGGTGTGTGAATTTTTTTACTAATTATATTATTTTTTATTTCATAATTAAAAAAATATATTAGCATTCTGCATTCCTTCTCTATATAAACTATAAATGTGCGAAATTTCATATCCCTTCGTCCGCGCAATTTTCGTAAAATTGGGTACAAAGCTTTTGTATCAAGTATGTATCAAGTATATATAGATTAACTAGCTGTGCCCGCGACTTCGTTCGCGTGGATTTGAAAACAATATTGTTCTATTCGCAGAGTTACAAAATAAATAAATTTCTAAAATAAAAAATAGCCTAAGCTACTCCTTATTACATAAGCTTATCTACCAGTGAAAGTCCCGTCAAAGTCAGTCCAGGAGTTTCAGAGTTTAGCCGGAACAAACAGACAGACAGACAAAAATTGTAAAAAATGTTATTTTGGCATATATACCGTGTATACATCCATATGTATTTTGAAAAAGCGGTTATTTTAATATTCAAACCGACACTCCAATTTTATTTATTTGTATAGATAATAACATTGAGCGTAGAAGTCATTGAACTAAACAGTCTAACCTTTAAAATTAAAAACCCAACCCGACCGAAACCACAAAATAACATAAGCATAGCTAATTTTTTTTTTTTTCTAGCCATTAATAATAATCTAAATAGTAACAAAAGAGTCTGTAGGCGAATTAAAGTGATTGAAGAACATCAAGTGAATCCTATCCAATCTATGTGAACGGCTATAAAAAAAACAAGTGATTGAATGAAAAATTCAAAAAATATTTTGAACTAAAAGCCTCATTCAAACAAATATTCCATCAAAGAATACCTCGATTTTTCTTTATAAAAATCTCAGTAGACATAAAACTTTAGCCATAAAATTTTGTATCAGTAATATTTGGAGAGAATTTATTCGCTTTTAGAGCTTCAATCAGGATTAATATAGCTTCTTTTACGACTATGGCCTTAAAATATTCATTATTCATAACTACTCTTTTAAGTTTTTTTTTTTTTTGTGTTGAAAATAAAAGTCATTGATTAAAATTAAAATACAATAGGTACCAAAAAGAAAGAGTTGTCACTGTCAATGTTATAGAAAGGTTGGTAATATTAGGTATTTGAAAGTCGACTCTGACTTTAGTCAAGAATCGATCTTTTCATGAAAATAATCGACGCTTTAGAATCGACTTGAACCTGTCTCAAGTCGATAAAAATCGATTCTCGCTCGATGACTTCGACTTTTTTAAGCAATATTTAACATGTGGATAATAGTATAGTTTGCACCAGGGCTTGGAAATTTCGGTAACGTTAATTTGTCTTGGCAGACTTATGTCTGTTATTATTAAAATTATTATTATTTTTATTATTCGTTATTTATGGAGTAACGATACCTTAAATAAGTTTATTATTTTTGGAGCCATTCTACCGTTATATTTTTTAGCGGTATTTCAAGCCAATGGAAGAGCCATTTATCGCCTAAGCACTTGAAATAACTTGTATTTCTACGGTCAGTAGGTGAAGATATGTGGGATTTTTAAATTACACATTTATTTTTATGTCTCATGGATACTTTATTCAAATTCTTAAGTGGTATTTTAATGTTTTATTGATATTTAAAATAAAATATCTTTTACGACGACTTTTAGCTATGATTAATCGATTATGAGAATCAAAAAATTCCAAGTCGATTCTAAAGTCATAAGTCGACATTTTCCTCGCCGTTTCCACCCAGAGTATAGTTATTTCTACTCAACTTCATACTGATCATATGGTTAAAAATGAAACACTCATACGTTCACTTATATAGATTATATTTAGTATTTCAACTTTGAAAAAAGATTACAATCAGATTTCTTTGAAGTACGTCTATGAAATAATCTGGACAGCGCGATTTAACACCGCCATCTATCGGTAAATGATGGAACTATATTATCAAAGATTACTCAAAAAACAGTTATCAGATCTCGATCAAATTTAAATGGAACCATAAAATAAGCATTAGCTTTAGATTAAAACGATAACTATCAAAATCGGTATACCCAAAGAAAAACTAAAACTAAAATTAGTAAAAGTTTTACAAAATATAAGAAATATAAATTCAATCATAATTAAGTAATAATTACTCGGTGTTTTCATAATTTCCGAAGTTTTACGAACAAGACCACCTTGTGCCTGAAATACGAATGGTAGTATAAGTTGTTGACATATTATTTCACGATGCAGCAGTTAAAACTTGGGCATACGGAATTTCGGTCGAGATGAGGTTTGCATAAAAGATTTTCGAATGACGAGAGTGCTTTCAGAGCTACATTCGCGTGCGTATGTTTTTCGAGTCGCCATTTTGTTTAGCAACCAGCCTTTTTCGGATAAATCCGGATAAATGATAATACAAGGTGAGAATCGGGTCACAATATGTGAGTATAGTACTTTTAAGGAATACGTGTAGCAGATTTAAACATTTTTGTACATTTCCTTTGTTTTTTGTTTTTTTGATAAGGTCGTTACATATACTTTATATTCGCTATACATACGTTCGTTATATCAAAACTCAAATAACCAATAAATATTGTTTTATTATTCGTAAAAAAAGCCTTATATTATACTTAACGGAGCTCACTATCACTTAAATCCTGTTTCGGGATCATAGAAACACACCGAATACACAAGTTGCGTTGTTTTAAAGTCGCTCAACGTGCAATGGAACGAGCTATGCTTGGGGTTTCTCTCAAAGATAGGATTAGAAATGAGACTATCGGCGAGAGAACGAAAGTAACAGCCCACAGCGACATAGCCCACAGAATTAGCAAGTTGAAGTGGCAGTGGGCTGGTCGTCTGTGTCGCAGGACCGATGGCCGTTGGAGTAGAAGGGTCCTGGAGTGGAGACCGCGTCTTGACAAACGCAGTGTGGGACGTCCTCCGGCCCGTTGGACCGAGGATCTACGTTAGATTGCCGGTGAAGGCTAGTTGAGGATTATGGAAAACCGGGATGTCTGGCGCGACCTTGGGGAGACCTATGTCCAGCAGTGGACTGCCATACGCTGAAGTGAGTGAGTGAGTAATGAAGCAAAAACTTTGTACCTCTTTTTATAAAAATTGCGCGGACGGGGGCGTATGAAATTTCGTACACTTATAGTTTATATAGAGAAGGAGTGCAGAATGCTAATTTTTTTTTAAATTATGCATAACAATATATGGTATCAATTTAAAAAAAAATACACACACTATCATGTATTTAACACAACACACATATTATACTCTTTTGTTAATTGTTGAGAATTTTAAATAAAGGTTCCATATTTTCGTAATTTCTTGGTTTTCTTTTATTTAAATTTTTAATTATGGTCGAATTTAACCTCTGGACGACCAGTAGTTCTAATAATTGTAAATAACCAAATAAATCTTAAAAAATTTCCTTGTGACATCGCTGATTATTTTTCTCTACGTTCTGTAGAGACTTTAATGACAGCGCCAAACGTGGCATAATTCAAATTAAAGTGCTTCTATATTGGTGTCTAATATGTATTATAGAATTTCACTTACTACATTTTGAAAATAACACATATTTTGCAAAACGATTTTAAGATAAAGCATTAAACATAAAAAGCTCAGGCGTTGATTTATATTTGTGCTTTATATTTTTTGTTTGATCCAAATCCCGGGTTCGGTCCAGGATGACCTATCCACCCCTATCTGTAACTTATCCCGGTTAAATAATAGCATCGTTAGAAACGAGCCTATGAACAAATTGGGTGAAACTTGAAGGCTGTTTAGATTACAGTCTACAAGCGTAACAATATTTAAGGGCAAAGGGTCAGTTTGTATATAGCGTATTGAATTTCTGTTTTGGGTCAGATCTAAAGGTTTCACAAGGATATAATTTTTATTTTGTTATTTCTTATTCTCTCTTGATAGTAGATTGCTTAAATTTGTGAAATTCATTAAAGACAATACAATAAATAACTTATACGATAGTTTTTTTAGGGATAAGTTTGGATTCGAAATTTCAGTTTAATTCCCATTTGTCATCCTGGAATGGTAAACTCACCTCCGCAGCATTCGCATTTAGAAAAGTACGACAACTGACCGACGTTGCTACTTTACGGCTAATGCTAAAGATAATGAAAGTGTATTTATTTTGAAAAGAAGGGCTTAATTTATGGCTAAATTTATTATCTTGGAGCTTGGCTCTCTCTGTGGGATGTTTTTCAAAAGGTAGACATATTAACAATTGCATCACAATATATTTTAAATAATATCGTATATGTTCACAAGAATATAGATTGTTTTGCTATAATTAGTAATAATCGCAGTATAATTACCAAAAGGAAATAAGAAAATTGTAACCCCAAGTTTCCAACTGCGCATAGTAAACCTCTCATTTTGAGTTCCTTGAAATTGCCTGAGCATAAATTTAAAGTTTGTATTAAACAAAAACTAATCACTAAAGTCCATTATTCGGTGCACGATTACATCAATAATAAATATGCGTGGACTTAGTGATGCAGTATTTCATGCAAGATATTTCCAATTTTGTATTAAAACAGAGTTATTTTTTTTAATGACTAACTAAGGAAGTTTCTTGCTGAATCTTATAAACATTGCGAATCGGTTGTCGCTTTACTCTTAACAATAATTAATATTTTAATTTTTGAGACCACAATTTGATGGTACTTTTGAAGTCTATTTGAATAAAGCTATTTTAATTTTGATTTTTGAATGTTTTTTTTTTGTGACAATTGGATGAAGCTGTGTGTATACCATGTAAGTGGTTACTGGACTAGCAGTTATAACATCAATGTCAGTTGCAGACAAATCTCTTTTTTTTGATAAATTATATTAGTATTATTTATATTATTAGCTAACCTTCACGACTTATGTCGGTCTAAATAAATACCCCGTCTCGTAACCCACGAGAAAAAAGGCATTTATATCCCTCCTATTCTATACGCGCACGTTGCGCGCCATTTCTTCTCCTTCCTCTACCTCTTCCTCGTCTTTGTAAATTGTTTGTGCTAGGTTCTTGAGTTGTGTTGAGAGAGTGTGGTGTGTCTGCTAACTGCTGTGTGTCTGGTGATTGCTGCGTGTCTCTATCTACTGATAGTTGTGTATTTTGTGAAAGTGGGTCTTGTATACTGTGTACGAAAACAGTGTCTCCGAGTACTTTACTGAGTATGATTGTTGTATGTATGGCTGCTTGTTTCTGAAGAATGCTAACGTCAATGTTGGAATCTATCTGTTCTAAGTACTTTTTTATGCTTTTAGCTACTACTCCTGTTTCTCCTATTACTATTGGAATGACAACCGTTTGTGTGTTCCACAAACGGCTGATTTCAGTTTTGAGTAGGTGGTATTTGCTTAATTTTTCAATTTCTTTAGCTCCGACGTTATAATCTGACGGTACAGTTACATCTATTAGGTAAGTTTTGTTGTTATCTTTGTTTGTATAAATTAAATCCGGTCTATTGTGCGTTATGGTGACATCAGTTTGAACAGGGATTTCCCACATAATTTTGGCTGAGTTATTTTCTTTTACTTGTGGTTGAGTCAGTGTTTCCTTCCACCATAAGTGAGAAACTTCCATTTTATGGTGTCGAGCCAAGCACCAGTAGATGTACTGGACAAGGTTATTATGTCGTTTAACATAATAGGTCCCTGCCAGTTTTTCACAACCAGATATTATGTGCTGAGTGGTCTCATCTTTGCTTGCACACAGCCGACACTTGCCGTCTACCGGCTCCTTAAGTATGTCACGTTGGTGTTGTCGTGTCATAATTACTTGGTCCTGTATTGCAAATATTGAGGATTCGATGCTTGGAGATATCTGCTGTTTCTTAATCCATTTAAATGACAGTTCCTTGTCTATGTTACCCTGATCTAAGACTTTTTTGGGAAATTGACCATGTAGCTGTTTATTTCTCCATATTTCGTTGTGCCTATTTACTGTGGATTTCCTAATTTCTTCATCTGTTAGTGCATTTCCTTGAGGTAGATGTAGTTATCTTTCTATTTCTTGTGCTTCCTTTATTATTGAATATCTATCCCTACTTGTATCATGCTGTACTATTGCTTTGATTAGGTGATCGCTTTCTGCTTTTAGATATTGCTTGTATTTAACAATTTGTGTTTTATACATGTATTCCACATTTAGTAACCCTCTTCCTCCCTGATTTATTGGTAAGTACAGTCTTTCTACTTCCGCTTTCTGTTGTTGTGCTTTTTTAATCGCTAGTAGTTTCCTAGTCTTAACATCTATTTTCTTTAGGTCACTGTTTTTATAGTTAATTACACCGAAAGAGTAAAGTAAAACCGGAACAGCGTACGTGTTTATACCTTTGATAAGATTACGGGAATTCAAGTGTGTGTTAAGTAGCTTTTTGACTCTTTTTAAATATTCTTTACTTATCTGTTCTCTAATGACGCTATGTTCTATTTTTCCAGATTCATGTACTCCTAAATATTTATACCTATCATCTATTGCAAGTTGTTTGAAAGTTTCGCCACTCAGAAGTATGTGCCCACCACCTAATGCTATGTTTCTGTGTCCTGCATTTAAATGTAATACGTTGCATTTCTCCAAACCAAATTTCATACCTATGTCGCTTGTAAATATCTCCACACTGTCAAGTAATACTTTTAAATTGGTTCTATTGTTTGCATATATTTTGAGATCGTCCATATATAAGAGATGATTAATCCAGATGCTATCTTTGAGTTTGTAGCCTTTCATTTCATACTTATTGAGTACGAATGAAAGAGGGTTTAATGCTAAGCAGAACAATAACGGAGAAAGGGAGTCGCCCTGGAAAATGCCGCGTCTGATATAAATCGGTTCGGTAGTTATTGACTCATGCGAGCCACGGGCTGTCATGATTACTCGCCAGGATGGCATGGCTAAAATAAGAAATCTCTTAATCACAGGAGGACATCTATAGACATCAAGCAGCTTGAGAAGCCATTCGTGTGAAACACTATCAAAAGCCTTTCGATAGTCTATCCACGCCATACTAAGATTCTTTTGGGATTGGTGTGCATCCTCTAATATAGCTTTATTGACCATTAGGTGATCTTTACAACCCCTGACTCCACGGCGGCATCCCCTTTGTTCTTCTGAAATGATGTTATTCTTGTGGCAATGGTTATATAGAACGTTGGCTAATACAGAAGTAAGAAGTTTGTACATACTTGGTAAGCACGCTATAGGTCTCCAGTTTTTCGGGTCCTCGGTGTTTTCATTCTTAGGTACCAGTATAACTTTACCTGTCGTGAACCACTCTTCTACTGGCTCTGTTCCTGAGACTATGTTTGTAAATAATGAGGCCAAGTATTTGTGTACGTTGGTCAGATATTTTATATAATAATTTTGAATTTGATCTAGGCCCGGTGATTTCCAATTGTGTATTCTACGTAAGGCAAATCTTACTTGGTCTTCTGTAATCTCTACTGAATCTACTGTATTTACGTCGTTTGACATTGTTTCTATTTCTTTAATCCAATTAGCTTTCGCGTTGTATGGTTGAGGGTTTGATAAGATTGATTTCCAGAATTCTTCTACATTTTCTTTACTCGGTATTTTTATATCTTTTGCGGTATTACTTCCCAGGCTTCTGTATAGTTTATGTTCGTTTTCGGCAAATAATTTATTCTGTTCTTTTTTTGTATTCATTTCTTCGTATCTTTTTATTCTTCCTGCTAGTGCTTTGATTCTTTGTTTGATGATTTCAGCTGTATTCTTATGATCATTTTCACTTCGTATATTGTGTTTTGTGTATAATTTGTCCCTGATTTTCCTCATTCTATTTGTATTGATTCCTCTTTCTATCTCTATTAGTTGTCCTAGCTCTTTTCTTAGTTTTTCTATTCTGATTTGTATTCGTTTTTTCCAAGATGGATCACGCTTTGGTTTTATGGCTATTGTAGGTGCATACGGATTTTGATTATTGTTTACTATTAATGTTTTAGCAGTTGCGTACAATATGTTGTTTATTTCACGTAGAGTATTGTTAGTTACTAGTAGATTAGGTAGGTATTTATTGAGTGTGTTTAGATTTTCGATGAAACTTTTGTTTATTTTAGCTTTAGGTAGGAATAACCGTTCTTCAATGGGAATGTCTTTAATTTCAGCTAAAGTTTGTAAGAATTGTAAAACTATTGGTTCCTGATTCTCATCTACTACTATATTTCGTGTCAACTGGTCTATTTTTTCAGCTCTTTCTGTGGATGTAGGTTGTCTGTTATTAGATGGTGGGTCATGTAGTGTTTGTTGAGTTATACCCGATTCCTCACTTTGAATGTGAGTATGTTCTATGTGGCTTGGTATTGAAAAATGTTCTATGTTTTCTGTAGTAACTATTCCTTCAGCTCTTTTTTGTATGCGGTTGAGAAGTTCTTGAGAAATAACATTTTGTTTGATAACTCTACGAGCTTGGTTGGCTAAAGTGTTTCCGTAAAATTTTAGGATTTTTGGATTTTCTGGGTTTCTTGCTGCAAAAAGTTCTTCTAATCTATTTATGTACCCGGCTCCTCCTGATCTAGCCTTGAAGTAACAGAACATGAGTTCTTCAAGCTCTTCTGTTGACCACTTACGTCTTCTGTCATCACTTACTGCTTTATTTGTGGTCGATGCAGATGAGCCGACAGAGTTTGTGGGCGAAGCCCTACTCTGCAAAACATCATCCGTCCCCTCCCCGCCCCGTTGGTTGGCTGTAGTATCTTCGGGTCCCCCGGCTCTCGCCCGCCTGCTCAGCAAAGAGCCGCTGACGGTTTGCATGCTGTCACGTCCAGCGTCAGCTCCAAACGTGCCCCGGCGCTCACCCCCGGGAAGCGGCTCTATACGTTCATCATTAATAAAACTCTCCATTTTACTGGGTTTACCTGAACCTTGTTGGCCGTATAAGTTTCAATTGTATACGTTGCCCGCCCCCCACGAGGTCTGATGGTCGACTCGGGCGTAAGGTAGGATTTTGGGGGGCTTATATTATTATATTATTATATATTATATTATTATATATTATATTATTATATATTATTTTAACTTTTTTTGGTATGAAAAAGCGTAATGAATATTTTTAATCAATATTATCCATTTTGGTTGTTATGTTACAATTTAAAAATAGAAGACACGAGACAATTGAAAATTTCAAAACTAATTAATAACGCGACGAAATTGATGTGCATTTAAATTATAATTTCTTTTTCCCTAAAAATTGCTACAAATCCTCGTAAATTACAAACCGCTGACACAAGTCAAATAAAATTAAACTAAAAATTAACAACGTACAGCTCCGCGAAATCAAAAACGGATTACGACTTGAAAAGGCTGTAGCGAAAAAATTTAACAATAGAATATTGCGTAGTACTGCGCTACGGTCGGACAAAGCGTACTGCGGTGACGGAATAACGTTTACTAGATGTGACAGCTCTGGTGTAGTTGTAAGCGTATTGTTTAGGCAGGCGGTTTGCGGGTTTGATTGACATTCAGGATCGACATATGTATTTGTATAAGTATTTGTTTTCGGTTTCCTTGTGTGTTTCCCCACCATACCCTGGAGAGCACTTAAAGCTGTCCCTTCCGGTTGTTATTAAAGACAAATGATAGCAATCGTTACTCATAGTAGGTACTAAATATATGTATATCTGACAACCGGCAGTTTTATTACAAAAAACATTTTCAAAAATATAGATGAGAGATGAAAACGACCTGGTCACCAAAGTCCCTACAGAGATTTAAGTGTTTATCGTTATATTTTGCTACGTTTCCACATAACGCCATTTTTTATACTAATATGTCGGTAAACAAGCATACGGTGAACCGTACCGTACGGTGAACGCTTATCATCTGGTGAACCAGATGATAAGCGTTCAACCATCGCAAGTGCATAATCATAAATCGCAAGCGCGTTGCCAATCTTATCCCCAGGAGCTCTGGTAACCTTACTTACCACAACAACACAACACTCCTTGAAAGCAATATCATTAGCTCTACACACTACTAGCTAGCAATATCATGTTCTCTACGGTAGAGGTACTTCCCCAGTTGGGTTGCTTCAGATTTTGAGCAGGATATTTTTTACTATGCCCTACCTCCATTAGTTTGCTTACTTTGATTGGTTGAGTCTGTAACACCTATAGCATGACAAGAGACTCTCTTTCCGTATAGAAGAAGAACTATTCCATCTTTTAGGGACTATTATAACATGAGAAAAATTGTTATTTTTTTTAATTCAGCTCCAAAAGTATCTCATCTAGTTTCACAACATTTGTGTTTTTTCTTTCAAATCAACACCGTTTCATCTCGGCACTGGTTTTAATTTTGCAGCACACTAGCGTCGTTGAGGCTTAGGAAACTGAAACGTTATTTGAAACACTTCACAAAATATGAACACTTCACCATTGTGGGAAAAACGTATGTTATATTGTTTTCTAATGTTTACGCGAATTTTACTCATTTAATGAAACAACTTTTTTCGGATTTTATCGCGGTTTATTATTTACTTTTGATTCCCGACGTTTCGGATACTTTACAGCAACCATGGTCACGGGGGGACTGTATGTTATATGTTTTTCCTTTTACATATTATTATTTGCTATTTTATTATATTCGTGAAATAAATATTATTTTGAGTTCAAGACTAATTCTACGTCTATTGAGTTGATTTGTTGTGTATGTTCTAGATTTTTTTATAACTAGGTCGGCAAACAAGCGTACGGCTCACCTGAATCCCCAATTCCCCCCAGGAGCTCTGATCACCTTACTCACTAACAGGAACATAATAGAGCTGCTTGAAAACAGTATTATTTAGCTGTGGTCTTCTGTAAGGTCGAGGGTATTAGCCCGGTTGAGGTGCTCCATATATGAGCAGGAAATTCCTGCTGTGCCCTACTTCAGTTGTCATGTTTTTAATTTAGCTATACATCCGCGAAAAAATTAGACATTCCGCTTGTATTTACCTAAATTGAGAGTTATTATTACAAATACCTAATGTTTTCCGTCACTGGCGAATTGGCGCAGCGGTTGCGCTTGTGTTTTGTGTGTTTCTGGACCTCCGATACAGGAGTAAATTCTAGTGGTTGGCGTAGATATCAGTCAGTCAGTCAGTCATTACAGCCTATTGCAATCGTCTGCTAGACATACCCCCTCTCCTCTCCCCATATACCCTGGTTTGAGTATATTTATATTACATTGTTAGATATTCGGACTTAAAATTAAAAAATTTTATGCAAGACTTGTACTTACACGTACGCTTACATCTAATAGGTAATCCACTTCGATCATACTTATAAATAAATCAAAATACACGCTTTTAAAAGTTTCTTCTTAAAAGAGAGATAAAAAGAGCAAAAGTAGTAAAAAAATATCCATTACCGCTCGGGTAGAACCGCGACCCGCTTCATAAATCACGTCCCAACACGGACTAGAACTCGTAAATACATCACCTGACAATTACTTGACTTACTAAAACAAATCCCTTGATATCGCTTGCAGTAAGTAAAATTTAAATTTTAACCTTTGGGAGTTCAAGATAAATAAGGTTTTTGTTTTTTGTTTGTTATACCTAAAAAAGGTTACATATTTACAATATAGTATATTAGTTTTATGATCTCAATAAGAAAATAATTAATCTGTTTCACTGGTTACTGATATAGATATCCGACATATAACGATATTCAACACACAAAAACTTATAATGTATTTTTTACCATCAATTTCCACTTTATTTCCCAGATAGTACTATTTTATTTATTTATTAATACTTTATTGCATAATACATAAAAGAATTGTTAAAAGCATTCTCTACCAGCAAACCTTAGGACGTACAAGAGCAGACGTTTGTAGGTGTGCAAAATCGAGTATTAGTAAAATTCAGATAAAGAAGAAAAAGGGGAGGAAATATAAAGTGAGGGTAAAATCAGCCTTTATTTTATTTTATTCAGGACAAGAAACAATTGCATAATAAAAGTGTAAATAGTTTTCTAATATCTTAAATATTTTTAACTTATTACACAACCAGCATCGTTATCCACATACAAATATTAAATACATGGCAAAGCCTTAATGTATTAACGAGTCTGTATTAATTAACGAGTCTGTATTTATTTTTTTATATATGTACTACTAGCTGACCCCATAATCGTTGTTTTGCTATATATGTTTTTAACCATCTTGATCCCCCTTTTTATAACTTAGGAGTATGAAAAATGGACATTGGCCGATTCTCAGACCTACCCGATATGCACACAAAATTTCGCAAATAACGTTCCAGCCGTTTCGGAAGAGTATTGTAACTAATATTGTAACACGAGAATTTTATATATAAGATTGGTTTTAATGGAAACAAATAGTACATAATACCATTTTTTACATAGTACATATTTCGTAAATCATTACCAGAACAGTTTCCAATGATTATTAGTGGCGTAGATGCGCCTTACGAAACCAAGCAAACTCAAACGAATTAATGAGATTACAGCAAGTGTGAAATTATTCAGACTACATTAAAAATAACAATAATAAATAAAAATTGTATAAATCAATAATAACTTATATTATTAACTAAAATTTAAATTAAAAACGATTATAAAATTATAATATAAAAATTATTATATATTTTAAAATATAAAAAATACTCTAGTCCGTAAACAGCTTTATTAAATAATGTTCATCCTAATTCTTAACAGTTGTCTTGCCACGTAACAGTCATCGAAATCATTCGGTTTAAATTTTAAAAGTAATTGAATAATATTTTTAACCGACTTCAAAAAAGAAGGAGGTTACTCAATTAGACCGTAATTGTAATTTTTTTTAAGCATGTTCGGTGATATCTGCGTCGTTTATGAACCGATTTTGATAAAAAAAATAATTTTTTGATAAAACATATTCCAAGTGTAGTACCATGATAAGAATCTGATGATGAAATTTCAGAGAAATCGAGGGAAACATTCGAAAATCATTGTGCGTTTGTTAATTTTTTTCGTCTACTTACGTTGTATTAGATGTTGATGTAATTGAAGTCGGTTTTGTTTACGTTTGCGAGCAAACAATTATAATTCAATTACTTTCCAAAAGATCAGAAAAAAAAACAACTTCGAACTACTTTCCAACATTTATTATAGCCTACAACTATCAAGACATACATACATTAAAAATCCATTACGAAATAAAACGCAGTTCATATTTACGAGTATGTTCGTGACACTCTCAAGTATATATTAAGCTATAAACTTACTTGAACTTTTGAACTTGGCTTTACTTCTTTAAGTTTTAAAATATTTATATAAAAAGTAGCTATCAATAACGTTGCAACTTTAAAATTAAACTAGTTACGTCCTTCGGTTTTATCCTTTTGGACATTTGACAACTTATATAATTATGTTCCTGTGTGAGATTTATTGTGTTAATGGAGCAATATCATAGTTATTAACAAAAACCGAAGCATCTATGTAAATAGACACAGATAAACAAACACACAGATAAACAAATACACACACACACACACAATTAATAAGTATATCCATACAAGGTTGACGCAACATCTAAAATAGGCAAAATAAACACATAAATACACACAAATTAATTACAAATCTCAGTATAAAAGTCGTCTCTTTATGTCACTCAAAATGAATCAAAACTGTCTTTTGAACTATCGGAATACGTCACAGATTGTAATAACTCATTCAATTCATTATCCGGAATGATCCGGATTCAACCGGGTATTTAATAGTTTGGCCCATTTGATATTAAGCTTATAGATCACTGACGACGTCCGGACGCAATATAGGTGACAAATTGACTCCTTATCTAAACGCAATGGATATATCTAATTTAATTTTGAATTTATAAGAAAAGACAACGTGGTGGTGGTGCTTGATGTAGGTAGTTTAGGATGTGCTTTAGCTGCTATATTGTATCATAAACAATTGACAATTATAAACAGCTTTACAGATAATTAAATTAAAAGATTATATTTTTATTTATATTCAATTTGTCAAAACAATATGTTAATTTTTTTTTTTTTTATTTATAATATTTATTTTTGTCAAAACAAAATGTTAAAAAAAAATATTGAGTTTCGCAAATTCAGTCTCGAAATTCGACACATTCTTTGACACTGTTATTGACATTTTTTATAGTGATTCTTTCAAAAATTATGTATCGAAGATATGAATAGTACATATACATATTGTTATATTTACTTGTGCGAAACTTTAGTAGGCTTATAAAGATCACTCTATAACTCACAGGCGAAAATCTGTAAACATAAGTAATATAAGCAAAATCCATCGAATTATGACTTTAAAACATAATATGCTTTAGTCTTATTAAAAAAAAAAAAAAAAAACGAGTGTGCTTTAGACCAACTGAAGTAAAACTTACGAAACGTAACCCTATACCTCTCTATCTTCACTAACTTATATCTCCCTCTCAAATTCCGTTCGCTTCGCCCGATAAGGCTTTTCGTAACGCTCTCGTTACGCATTCACCAGCTTAGTCCCCAAGTCAAGCGAAAAGGAGTTTTAATTCAAGACTCATAAATGATCAAAACTATTTTTATCTTTAATCTACTGTTATAATTCTTGAGATATACCAAGAAATAATGTCATAAACGAAACTCATTTGGTAAAAGCAGATACGTGTTTCAAAACACAATTATGTCATCTACAATTTTCACAAAAGAAAAAAAAAACAACAGTGAAACATAAAGATTTTCCCAGCTGCCATATCTCAGATTAGCAAAGGGAAAAAATGCGGTATATTCGTGGCTTACTTCAATAAATTAACCGCTGTTTCGTTATTGGTAAGTTAGTGAAAGCGGAAGCGGATAATGATGGCTATTTGTTTTAAACCCACATTCATATATTGTGGGGAGTAGTGATGAGAAGGTTTTAGGTATACGAACTAACTTTAATTTTTTATTATTAAATTTAATGATTTATTATTCATCATCATCATCATCATTTCAGCCTATTGCAGTCCACTGCTGGACATAGGTCTCAACAAGTTCGCGCCAAAAATGGCGTGAACTCATGTGTGTTGCCCATAGTCACTACGCTGGGCAGGCGGGTTAGTGACCGCAGGGCTGGCTTTGTCGCACCGAAGACGCTGCTGCCCGTCTTCAGCCTGTCTATTTCAAAGCCAGCAGTTGGATGGTTATCCCACCATCAGTCGGCTTTATAAGTTCCAAGGTGGTAGTGGAGCTGTGTCATCCCTTAGTCGCCTCTTACGACACCCACGGGAAGAGAGGGGGTGGCTATATTCGTTAATGCCGTAGCCACACAGCAACAGACACAAGCAGATTTAGTTGTTAGCTGTATGTTTTTCTACAATAATGAATTTTTTTAAGCATATTTAAAACAACTAGTGATCACCCAGTGGTCGAAATTTGGCCATAATTAAACATTTAAATAAAAAATAAAACTAAAAAATAATGAAAATAAAGAACCTTTATTTAATTTTTCGATTTGTCTACAGACATTGACAATCAACAAAAGAATATAATATGCGTATGTGTGTCAAATACTTACATGTCATATCATTACAAATTACATGTAGTGTGTGTAATGTTTTTTTTTTTGATTTAATATATTTTTATGCATAATTAAAAAAAAAATTATCACTCTGCACTCTTTCTCTATATAAACTATAAGTGTGCGAAATTTCATACATCTCCGTCAGCGCAATTTTCGTAAAAAAGGGGTACAAAGTTTTTGCTTCACGTATTAATATATAGTTCGATTCTTTCAAAAATCATAAATTTATCAATTGTTTTTTAATAATCAGGACAGATGAATTTCCTTAATCTCATAATTATATAGATATGCATATATAACTAGAAATCAAGTCAAACAAACAACTACAAAGTCAAGTCAAACAAACAACTGTTCAATTATTTCTTTTAAAATATTTTTGTCATGTTGTGACTAAATCTATTCTACTACTAAGACTATATATACAATGTTTTATTGATTTAATATTAAATATGCCGCAGGGGAAAATGTCAGCATGTTGAATCCTTTGGTAAAGACGTCCCTAACTACTTTTTTCCTAATGTCAATATTGAATCAATTTGTATTCTTTAATTTGGAAAGTTAAGTCGAAAAAAAAAAATTGAAGATTACATACAGTCGACTGAATTTGAAAACTATGACTATATTTTTTTTACCCACTTCTCCAATCAACTGAGGTAGGAAATTTTCCACTCAAAATATGGAGCAGCCCGACGGGGGTAGTACTTCAACCTTACAGAAGATTACAGATTTTCAAGCAGTGCTGTGTTCCTGTTGGTGAGTAAGGTGACCAGAGCTCCCGGGGGGGGGGGGAATAGAGTCGGCAACGCGCTTGCAATGCTTCGGCGTTGCAGACGTCTATAGCTACGGTAATCGATCCACCTTACCATCAGGTGAGCCGTACGTTTGTTTGCCGATACAGTTATATATAAAAAAAAAACCGCCCGCTCTCGCCATCTCCTATCCACACACCATCACCTTTTAAGCTCATATCGTCTTTTACCGCAATGAATGGATTAGCGCGATGTTTTGTGGAATCGTTTTCATTTTATCGTTGCGGGTGCGTGATAGCGGTCTGGAAATTACGTGCATTTACCGACTACGCCAATTTCAGTCTAGGCAATTTAATTTGCTTAATGAATTTCTGAATGGGTATGGATTTTGATGTATGCGGTGCCAGTGAGTGGCGTTCGCACGTTTTTAGCATTTCGTTCGTACTCAAGACTGTAAAATCGAAGTATAGGAATTTGGAAGATGATTATAATAGATTTGATTTTAAAATTTATTGTTACTGCTTGGTTATCTGACCGACCGACCAAGTTTAGAGAGATATGAGCGATATAATAATGTTATATTATACAAATCAAATCAAGTCACATCAAAATTACTTTATTCAAATAGGCTTCAAAAGCACTTTCGTATCGTCATTTTACAAATTAAAATTTTAAAGTGATTATTATTTTTAAAAGTGAAGCTACCACCGATTCGAAATGTAGATTACAGTACAGTATGTTGTTATTATTTATTATATTTTAGAATTAGTGTAAATTTTTAGTTTTTAAGGTATATTTAAGACTAGCGACCCCTGTCCGTTCATATTTTTTTACACGATAAGTAATCACCAATATATCACATTATTATGTTATTACCCTTCTCCTAAACACCCTGTATCTTATGGTATAAGTATTATTTCGATCGGTTTAGTAGTCTTCGCAGTATAACCAAACAAAAAAACTGGCTCTCCTTTTATTTGTTTTTATGTATTTCAGGGATAACTTCTTCGTTCATGAACCGATTTTGATAATTCTTTTTTTGTTGGAAAGGAGATATTTCAATTGTGGTACCATGATAAGGAAACCAGGATCTGACGATAGGATCCCAGAGAAATCGGGGAAACCCCCGAAAATGTAATATACTATACTAAACTGTAAATTCTTTTTAATCTAGAACAATTTTATTGTACTAATATAATTAACAAATGCGACGTTTTGATAATTTGCTAACATTATACAATCATAATCAAATTTGACTGATTGTAAAAATATGTATTACTATTTGATTGATTATTCGAGCGTCATTATTGTAAATACTGTGCCCATCTCTAATTGCGGGTACACGAACATTTTAACATAATGTACGTACGCTAGATAGTTAGCTGAGTACCTTGCGTTGATAAGCCTTGAATAAATAAAAAATAAAATAAAATAAAATCGTAGTGACGACTAGTGCGTTTGTTAATTTTTTTCGTCAACTTACGTTGTATTACTTGTCGACGTAATTGAAGTTGATTTTTTTCATTCGCGAGCAAACACAATTATTTATTTGTATATCGCTCTAGTTACATAAAAAACTAGCAGAGTGGTTCATACTATAAATAAGAATTAAAATTGTTATTTTTTTCATGCAATTACAATCCAAATGTTTTTCATTAGAAGTCAGTTTCGAAAATAAAATAAAATTACAGCCTCTTATAGTTGTCCTTATAGATCAAAGCAACGGTTCTATTTATAAGTATTTATATAATTTATAACAAGATTTATATGAAAAGAATGTAAAATTAAAATATGGCTAATTATGGTCATATAGCCAGGAAACGGAGACAAATATTTGTTTAGGTACAGTAGGTGTATGTGGGGTAGTAAATATACTACGTCAGAATTATCGTCATCTTTATTTGTTACTGTATCAGCAATATTTTCTTATACTACGACACTTTAGGCAATTCGTCCGTTTTTGCCCTAAATTGAAACACCTTATCCAATAACTGTAATAAGCACCTTACGAAGGGATTGAATATGCATGTTTGCCGTTACACTCAAATTGGCTTAGTAACTTAAAAACACTCTGTAGGTATATAATTGTTGTTATCATTTTGTATCATTTATTTTAGTAAGTAACTCCCATTAAATAAAATATTTTAAAAAAAACTTATATAAATTTATATAAAAAAACTAGCTGACCCCGCAAACGTTGTTTTTTTTTTTTTTTTTCTTTATTGGGAAACAAACAGCACAAAGAATAAATTCGTTCATGTAATGTTCATGTTTTGCCATATATGTTATTAACACCCTTAATCCCGCCCCCCTTATAACTTAGGGGTATGAAAAATAGATGTTGGTCGATTCTCAGACCTACCCGATATGCCCACAAAATTTTATTTAAATCGGTCGAGCCGTTTCGGAGGAGTTAAATGTTTAACACCATGACACGAGAATTTTATATATTAGATATATATATTTAACTGTATCAGTCGGATGTTACCTAAAACATAAGCATTAAATTGCTAATTGCAACCGCATGTTTGTTATAAGATATTTAAAAAAAAAACTCAATTATTTTATTTTCTATAAATAAAATAAATTAAAAAAAATGTGTTATTTCTTGTATCAAAAAGATTCTAGATCCAAATCTACTACCACAACTTAATACTACTTTATATTAAATATCCGCGGGGCAAAATATCAGCATGCTGAATCCTTTGGTAAAAACATTTCGAACGACATTATTCTAATATAAATATATATAAAACTAGCTGCCCGAACAAACTTCGTTCTGTCATAAGTGAATAGTAAAGATTATTTTTTTATTATTTTTTTCAATTTTTTTTTTTTTTTGTATTAAAACATTCCATGGGCCTTGAGGAATATATAAAAATATAAATAAGTAGAGTTGGTCGGGCCATTCTCGAGTTATGCGCTTAGCAACATTCATTTTTATTTTTATGGATAAGATATGTATATGGCGGGAAAATTTTAATATAATAAAAAAAATAAAATGTTACGTTCATCAGAAAACACTTTTCCGAAATGTTCGAATCTTTAAAGACATTACACGCCCCCCATTGGCTCTGAAATGATTTTTTCAAACGACACCCCCATAACTGCGTGATGAGGGTGTCCATGTTTTACATGTTTGAAGACAAAAATGTGTTTCTGTATTGTGTATTGTTTTTATTTCACAATCGCGATTTAGCTTATAACATCCCACTGCTGGCCATAGGTCTCTTTCTCTATGACCCTGCTCCTGCAGGGTCGGAGATTTATCTACCACGCTGGCCCACTGCGGGTTGGTGGGTAAATTCTCTACCGTATGGACGAATCGCTATCAGGTATTTACGATAAGAACCGGGACCGATAGCATAACGTGCGCTTCGTTTTACACAATACAATTACAAAAATTTGACTACCTCATAGGAGCAGTTTCCTGTAACTCAGCTTTCTGCCCCAGGAGTGGAGAATTCGATTTCTGCCTGGAGTATGGGTGTGATAAATTTATTTGTTTATATAAATATTATTTAAAATATTTAGTATGTGTTATAAAAAATGTAGTTATATCAGCTGACTGTTACTTATAACACAAGCATTGAGTTGCTTACCTTAGAAACAGAGGACCGTGTGTGTATGTTATTGATAAAATAAGTAATTATATATAGTTTTAAGGTAGAAAAAGGTTTTGTAGTAATGAGTGAACTTATTGTTATTTAGACAACCCAAAAGTTTTTAAATTTATTTGTTTTATGTATACCAAAAAAAAATTTGAGTGTCCGTTTGTAATAATAAAATAACAGTTTTTTACCAAATGCATATACACGGTACATATACCAAAATAACTTTTTTTTACAATTTTTTCTGTCTGTCTGTTTGTTTGTTTCGCCTAATTTCTAAACGGCTGGACCGATTTTGACGGGATTTTCACTGGCAGATAGCTGATGTAGTAAGGAGAAACTTAGGCCATTTTTTATGTTTTAAACCTATATGCGCTGAACAATAAATTTTTTGTTAAATTCCACGCGGGCAAAGTCGCGGGTACAGCTAGTTTATAAATATATTGTCATATTATTTCAATAACATTTTCAAGCAAATTTTGTAAGAATAATTAATTGTAGGACTGGAATGACGTAAGATTGCCGAAGTAGGTTGGATGAGGATTGCGGAAAACCGGAATGTCTGGCGCAAAAATGTGAAGGCCTATGTCCAACTGTGGACTTCGATAGGCTGATCCAAATAACTAATTGTATGTCTAAATAGCGAAAACTACCTCTTTTTCGATTTAAATGTATAACAGAACATTGCTTTGATACAAAAATAAGAAAATCTGCCGACTAAGCTATTTATTCCCGTTTCCAGTAAAAGGCCAGAGCCAGCTGCTTTTTAATCTTAATTGAATAAATAACTCTCTGAGAGCTTATTAAGACTTTTAACCTCAGTATTCTTTTCTTTTCATTGAAAACATTTATCAAATTATTTTATTGAAAAAATTAGGTTAATCAACAAGCAGACTTTACAATAAATATTGAACCTGATCCAACTTTACACAAAATCTATATATATATATATATATATATATATATATATATATATATATATATATATATATATATATATATATATAATATTTCGTGTCGCGATGTATGTTCGCGATAAACTCTGAAACTACTGAATTTTTTTTTGTATATTCTTGTACTTTTATGTAATCTGTAATTTGGTTCAACTTGGGAGATAGGGTAGTTTTTATCTCAATTATTAATCTCAATATTTGTTTTTATACGACGAATGTTTATTAGATTGATGACATTAGACGAATGATAGAAGATTGCGGTTTGGCATCTAAGTTGCACATACATCCGGTAGATGTCACCGTATTTCTATTTCTAGATTATAGATGGCGCGTTTGAATGTAGAATTTACATATATTTTAATAAATTATAATTACTGAGCCACAGCAATGCTTGGCTGCGTCAGCTAGTTTATCATATATTTTTCAATGACTAAAAAAACTTATAACAAAAAGGGCCTTTTAATAAATTATAAGAATCTTATTAGCTACAAAAATTTCAACGAAATTATACTTATTTATCTTATATATAAATTATACTAAAAATATCATGAATTTATTATTAAAAATGATTTCCCACTTTACTGGTTCATTCAGGTTCATTGGACTCATATTCTTTTCAACAGATTATGGATTTTTAAAATTATAAAGCTGTCTTATGTCAAAAAAAAAAGTGTAACAAAATTTCAAAGGTCATCCTTTTGTAATATTAGTTATTAAAAATACTGATGAAGCAAAAATAATACGTTTTACTAAAAGTTACTTTGTCATTGCTTAATTCATCACAGACAAATTGAAATCGAAACCGCCTTTAACAAAAGGCCTATGATAAATGAATGCCATCCTTTGTAAAACAACAATGTTTTGTTTCAGAGCAATGACCTTCCGAAATTGATTCGTTTATCTTAGGAATTAATACGTTCTTGTTACGAAGAATTCATTTTGAACATTTTAAATTAGAAAATAATTCATTTCAAATTAATAATATTTTGTGTAATTGCTTTTTAGATTAAATAATTAAAAAGGGTTTAATTGTTAAACGAATGTGTATCGTTCATAATGTTGAAAATATGCCGAACTCATTTGCTTTTTTTAAATTATGTGATTAGGAACTTATGTGTGATGGTTAACGCTTATATGCGCGCCCGTTTGTTCGTGTGACTGTTACAAAGAGAGTGGAACGACCTCTACCTAATCCTAATACGACGTCGGTTCTATGTGTTTATGTCAATGGGTAATAAAATGTAGCATGTTTTGTTATTTTATGTAATTCATAATATTAAAACTGTTCAACGTAATTTTGCTACTCGACGATAGATGTCGCTGTACGCATTTAAATCGTACTATCGTTTGATTCTACGGTTTTGATGTATGCGTCTCCATATAATATTTTATCTAGACCCCGAGCCCGCCCAGAGGGCTCCCCTTCTTCCTTCGCGGCCGGTGTCTATAATACCCGGCCTCTCTCACCGGTGACACGGTAAAGGTCGATAGGACCAACAGCACTCTCATCATTATCATCATCATCATTACAGCCTATACAGTCCACTGCTGGACATAGGCCTCCACAAGTTTACGCCAAAAATAACGTGAACTCATGTGTTTTGCCCATAGTCACCACGCTGGGCAGGCGGGTTGGTGACCGCAGTACTGGCTTTGTCGCACCGACGACGCTGCTGCCCGTCTTTCAGCCTGTGTATTTCAAAGCCAGCAGTTGGATGGTTATCCCGCCATCGGTCGGCTTCTTAAGTTCCAAGGTGGTTGTGGAACAGCACTCTACAATTCGAAAAAAAAATATATATATCTAGTATGCGTTGCCATATAGTATTATATCTAGCCGGTGTCTATAGTACCCGGCCCCTCTCACCGGTGACGCTGTAAATGCCGGTAAAGGCCGATAGGACCAACAGCACTCACAATTCGAAAAAAAAAAAATTATATCTAGGACGAAAAAAATAATATTTATATTAATATTTATATATTAGCGTATTTATTTTGTAATTTCCGTAGAAAGTGTAGGTAAGGTTCCGTAGTTTTCTTAGCGGGTTGTACAATGGGATATAATTATAATGTTATCAATGAAATTGGCCTAATTATAAACAATTCTGTGCCTGGTATAACAAAAAAGATTTTTTCGTAGATTACTTTTAAAATTAAATGTAGTGTAGTTCACGAACGAGAATTACTTGAAACTTTGTTTTTGCTCTGCTGTGAAATGATGTTTTTCTACAAGTATCACTCGTTACAGGAGGCACAGTATTACTTAAAAACTCATCGTCATCATCATCACTTCAGCCTATTGCAGTCCACTGCTGGACATAGGCCTACACAAGTTCGCGCCATAAATGCGCCATAAATATTATTTAATGCCATAGCCACATAACACCATCAAACATTGATTAAGGTAAATTCATGCTTTCTTAATAAAATAGTAGTATTTAATTATTTGATGAATTTCATAAAGAAAAATTTAAACCCTTATTTTTGTTCAAAATATTAAGATTTTAATCATCATGCAGAGAAGGCTCTCTACAAATTTAATAATAAGACAAATCACAATTATTATTAATATACAAATACCATATTAACTTTTTTCATAATAATAATGCTAGAAAATTCCTCAAACATGAACTATCATATTCAATACCCACAAAATTCCCACCTTATTCATAGGAACTCAATGGGAATATCTCAGAGCTAAGCCATTATGGCCACCGTACAAAGGAGATCTCGAGACGTGAAGGGTAATATCGCTTTACAAAGATTTGCTGATTTGTCATCGCTCGAAAGGGATTTTCTCGGCTGGGTTACTTTTGAAAATCTTCCCTGAGACGATATCGTGTAACAGTGACTCAAGTTCGAAAAAATCGTCAATGAGGATCTGTTATCACAGACCCTTTATTCATTTGTTTGAACTTTGAAAAATTATCTTGTAAATAATTTGTTTGTGAAGTTATATGATGGATTGCAATCTTCCACCTATACAAATAAATAAATTTATGATGTATAAATGGTACATATACCAAAATAACATTCTGTCTGTTTCTTCCGGCTAATCTCTGAAACGGCTAGACCGATTTTCATGGGACTTTCACTGGCAGATAGTTGATGTAATAGGGAGTAACTTAGGCTAATTTGATTTTAGTAATTTATTCATATATCTCTGCGAATTGAACAATAACTTTTTTCTTAAATTCCACTAGGACAAAGTCGCAGGCTCAGCTAGTGTTTACATAAAATACGAGATAAATTAATCGATAATATATTTGTAGCAATTTATAACACGTTATAAAATATTTTGGTCGTAGAATATTAATAAGTGTTTTCATTCACAAACGTACGGATATAACTTATAGGTGTACCTATAGATGGCAATTTTTTCGTGTATGTATATATAGCGTTTGTCTATACTTATGTATATTGTTACTCACAGAAGCTTTTGTGTCTCATCATTGTATACCCGAAATCAATAGCAGAAATATGTAATTGGAACATAGGTACTTTTTGTGGCTTTGGGGCTCAGAAAGGAATTTTTGGTATTCAATTAATTAGGTAGACGGATGTAAAAAAGAAATGTTCGAGGATAAAGGAATTCCAACCGAATTATTAGAAGTTCATCATCATCATCATTCCAGCCTATTGCAGCCCACTGCTGGACATAAGCCTCCACAAGTTCGCACCAAAAAAGCGTGAACTCATGTGTGTTGCCCATAGTCACCTCGCTGAGCAGGCGGGTTGGTGACCGCAGGGCTGGCTTTGTCGTACCTAAGAGGCTGATGCCCGTGTGCTGGAACTTAAGAAGCCAACTGATGGCGGAATAACCATCTAACCGCTGGCTTTGAAAATTATTTGAAGTTAAACATCAAATAATTTTAATATTTTTTTTTATAGTCTTTTAGCAAACACTGCCTGACGGAAAGATATCACATAACCTATGTTAGTTATAAGACATTCAATTGTTTCAAGTGTTGTTGAGGATATAATTTAAGTAACAAGAAATATAATTTAGTGACAGTAACCATTACTTGTGCTGTGTGGCTACGGCACTAAATAATTTAGCCACCCCCTCTCTTCCCGTGGGTGTCGTAAGAGGCGACTAAGGGATAAAACAATTCCACTACCACCTTGGAACTTAAGAAGCCGACCGATGGCGGGATAACCATCCAACTGCTGGCTTTGAAATACACAGGCCAAAGACGGGCAGCAGCGTCTTCGGTGCGACAAAGCCAGTACTGCGGTCACCAACCCGCCTGCCCAGCGTGGTGACTATGGGCAAAACACATGAGTTCATGTTATTTTTGGCGTAAACTTGTGGAGGCCTATGTCCAGCAGTGGACTGTATAGGCTGTAATGATGATGATGAACCATTACTAACTGAAGAGTTTGTTTTTATTGTTATTTCCTGCTCAAAATCTGAAGCAGTCCGACTGGGGTAGTACCTCGACCTTACAGAAGATCACAGCTAAATAATACTGCTTTGTAATAATGTATAAATAAAGCATTGTTGTGTTCCTGTTGTGAGTAAAGTTACCAGAGCTCCTGGGGGGATTGGGGGTAGGGTCGGCAACGCGCTTGCGATTCTTTTGGTGTTGCAAACGTCTATAAGCTAGTGTAATTGCTTACCATCAGGTAAGCCGTGCTTGCTAACCGACCCAGTTGTATAAAAAAAGATATTTTGGAAAATTCTGATAATATATCGGATTCAGTTATCCGTATGTTTCTTATTGTATTTCCTTTTTTACCATATTCTGGTTTTTATCTCATTTGAATGGTTACTGATATTTATCTTTACTCCACACTCAAATAATTATTTTCCAAGAATCACGATTTATATACCCAAAATATTGCTTATTATTATTATTACGAAAAACTGACCCAAGGTAAAAAGGCAAGAGAAAAAGAGAGAGAGAGAGAGAGAGGAATTTATGATAAAAACTACCCCGATTTAGAGGAGGAAAAATTATTTTACGTAATTTTATGGCATTGATACCGGGATTGCGTTACAGATCCAACCTCCAAGTTCCCACTTCACCTATTAATTTTAATACATAAGTAAATTAATGAGTAAGAATATATTATTTATTGTACACCAAGGTAGGTTAATAGACATAGGTAGGTTTATAAGACAAAGAATTGAGTCTTCAGCCATTCATTCAGTTCAGCCTATTGTAGTACACTGCTGGACATAGGCCTCCCCAAGCTCACGCCAGACATCTCGGTTTTACGCAATCCTCATCCAGCCTACACCGGAAATCTTACGTAGACCGTCGTTCCAACGGTCTCCACTCCAGGACATTATTGAGGCTTATCTAAGTACAATTAGTGACCCTATTGCTAAAACGATGTCTACTAGGTAATTTATGTTATAAATAATTATTGTTACTGATAATTATTGTTACCAATAAATATAAACTTTTATATATAATATATACATGCATACTTTTACTTTGTATTATTGTCCATATTCCTCGATCTGGGTCACCTTTTAAGGTTCTAGAAATTAAAGAAGTTTCACCTCAATAGTCATAAATAAAGAAATAATCTGACACCAACAAACTAAGAAACCAAAAAACCACAGTACTGACTGATACAAAATAAAATCTTACTTTTTGCATATTGAATAGTCGCAAAATTCATATGAATTTTATTTTATGACACAAACGTCGTAAAGATGATAAAAAACAACACGATGGCGTCTTCGAAATTTCAAAGAATTTGACAAGCCTCGTGGTGACTACAACACATTCTTGTCCGTCTGTCACGCCAACGTCGTATTACACACTTTGTATAGACTTTTATATATTCTAATTTATTTGAATGTGACTTTGTTTCGTGCTAAATTATTGTATAAAAAAACTTATCAGAATGGTTAAGTTAATTATTATGTAACTTTAAACTTGTTATTTTATACTACAAAGATATGTCAATTGATTTAATAGCAAGCTAAATTATATTTTAGTGGTCAAAAAGACTGCAGTGAGTTAAAATATATATGAAAACCTAAAAAAAATATATCAAAGTTTCAAATATTGCCCTTTAATTAGTCTAGCCGTCTAGCGAAATAAAAATCTTAAAACTCCGTTACCTTTCGAGTTTGTTAATCTGTTTATTGAAAGTTCCCATTGTAATTGTGTAGTATAGTTGTAATAGCTCTACTACTATTAACCATATATGTATATACCGATAGAAGAATCACGGACCTCCTGGTTTAGGTGCTAATCAGAATTATCGAGCCATAGTTAACTATGTCAAGTCCCTATAAAATCCTTAGCAAATATACACTGTAATATAAAAAAAATGCTGTATGGTTACGGCAGTAAGAATATAGTCACCCCCTCTCTTCCCGTGGGTGTCGTAAGAGACGACTAAGGGATAACACAGTTCCACTACCACCTTGGAACTTAAAAAGCCGACTGTTGGCGGAATAACCATCCAACTGCTGGCTTTGAAATACACAGGACGAAGACGGGCAGCAGCGTCTTCGGTGCGATAAAGACAGCCCTACAGTCATCAACCCGCCTGCCCAGCGTGGTGACAATGGGAAAAACACTTGAGTTCACGCCATTTTCGGCGTGAACTTGTGGAGGCCTATATCCAGTAGTGGACTAGGTGGTCAGGCTGAAATGATAATGATGATGATGAAAATAATGAATTTAAAAAAGTGCGTGCGTATAAAGTACACACGTCAGAAGTGAAACTTCTTTGGCAAACAAATTTTTAACTCTCGTTTATATTTATGCAAATCTAAAGCTTTAGGTTTCCGTTCCAGCGCCATCGACAAAAACGTTGCCGTTTCAACAAAGCGTTGCCGTTTCATCTGTAAAAAATTTACCCTCATGCACTCAAAGAAGTTTGACTTGAAAAAAAAATCTATATAGAATCTAAAATGAACAAGTTAAAATAAACACAAATGTAACTTAACGGCTTCGTTAAAAAAACTGTAAAGATGGAGAAATAATCCATAATATTTAACACCATAACACCTAAAGCGTTTATTACGCTACGATTCATTGGAATAAATCATTTGGGAACGATTTCTATTCAAATTGTTTTCTTTTTAACAAGTCTAAAGTAAAAATCCGAATTTATTTCGTAATTTCTCGCAACGAGTATTTCCTTAAACGCTTATCAGAAGTGAGCACGCATCAGACGGGATTTAAAAAGTTATAATTACTGTTCCATTTTTTTTGACAATTTTTTTTAAAGTTTCAGTTTATTTATTTATTGCAAAATAAATAAATTATTATTATTATTATTATTTATTTAATAGCGACCCGCCCCGGCTTCGCACGGGTGCAATGCTGATACTAAATATACTACAGAATGTCTTTGAGTAGTGACTAGACTACGTCTTTGACTAGTGTTAGCTTATAGCATGGTTATTAACATAATAATAACGACATTCAAATATGCGTCGTGAGATTACGCGTTGTTACAGAATGCGTTGAAGAAATAAAGGTTCACTGCTCGTTCCCGGTAGGTGATAGCATGATAATATGTAGCCTATATGTTGACCCGACTTCTTAATAATATTCGTGCCAAATTTGAAGTAAATCCATGCGGTACTTTTTGAGTTTATCCCGGACATACATACAGACAAACAGAAAAACAGACAAAAATTCTAAAAACTATATTTTCGGTTTCGGTATCGATTGTAGATCACACCCCAAGTATTCTTTTAAAAAAATATTCCATGTACGGTTTTGACTTCCTACCATTTTATTATATGTATTGTATATAAATTTCTCAGTTATTTAGAGATATTAATAACAATATTTAACAACCGCGTGTAGTGGTGCATTTAGGCGCCTAAAACACCAACGGTGCCAGATTTGATTCCCGCTCGGGATGGATATTTTTAACGAGAAATTCAATGGCGTTCATTTATAATTTTTTATTTATTTCAAAAATTTCAAATGGTTTTTCCAGATTTTATTATTTTAGAAACATTTTTAAAATTTCCGTAATTTACAAGCAACTGTACCATATTCGTTTGTAATCTGCTCAAAATATGTCATGAATATGTCAGACAGAAAACAAAGACAAATGCGACAATGAATAACAAATTAACATTTCGTTCCAATTCGCGCGAGATTGAGGTTTTTCTCTCGAAAAGTTGTTTCTGCTTTGATGAGAGTATTTTTGTTGTTAAGGAAAGAATGTTTATTTAAGATATATCACACATCAGAAATAATAAACAAGGAGGTAAAAGCAAATGACTTGACAAAGAAATGCGTGAATACTTAAGACTATATGGGTCAAAATAAGTACCTGAATAAAGGACAGCGTGACATGCTGTATCTTCTAGAACTATAGCAATTATTAGGTGACATTATAATGGGTCTGTTTTTATTTTTATCTAGCTGTGCCCGCGATGTCGTCCGCGTGGAATTTAACGAAATAGTTGTTCAGTTCGCAGTAAAAAAACTAAAATAAAAGCAGCCTAAGTTACTCCTTATTGTTAGTTTAAGTCTCATAAAAATCCGCCAGTCGCTTTAGAAATTAGACGGAACAAACAGACAGACAGACAGACAGTCAAAAATTATAAAAAATGTTATTTTGGTATGTGTACCGTGTGTATACATATGAACTTAGTAAAAAGGTATTATTTTAATATTACAAACAGACACTCCAATTTTATTTATTTGTATAGATTTTTTATATACTTTATGTGATTACACTCATCAAATCGGTGGGTTGATGTTATTGGAACACGCTTCTTGACTAACAGAGAATAATTTTCAGTGTTTGTAATTTATAAAAAAAAATACAATATACCTATGTGCGTTTCATTGTATCCTTAACAATATTTTATTAAACATTATACATATTTATAATTAAAATAAGTTATTATAAAAGTTATAACTAATGTAATGAGTATTATTACTAAATCCATCTTGCATCAATACTGTACGCGTGTATTTTGTTATTAGAAGAATTTACATTCTGAATAAATGATTTATTCACATTATCTAGAATTGATGAAAGCATAAAAATATAAAATTATAATTTCAACGTCCCTGTAGTCTACTTGAATAAATTATTTATTTATTTTTAATTCAAATATCGATATTCTTCATTTTTATTATCATTCGAATAATTTCCTTCTTAGCTTTTTTAAAAATGCACTTCAAAGACATTACTAAATATAAACATAGATAAATATCCTCACTAAAATAATTTAGTAGGAAAAATAAAATATGAGATGTCAAGTTTATTTTTGAATTTTATTTTTAATACATAACTGACATTTGACATCGAATCAGGGATTTAAAATCTTTAGTCAAAAATATTAAGATGCAACTAAGCGTGGCGCGCAGAAAAGATTAATCTTTTTCAATTTCTCTTTAGAATAATCTAAAATTGTGATTAGCATTCAATGTGGAAAACCTTTCATGATATTAAACATAATGTAGAGAGTTTAGAGGCAAAAATTATTTTCAATATTTTCATATTTATTTCTTTTTGTTTCAGATCACATATGCGTTCAGTGAAGATAATCGATCAGGTATGCCAAAAGTCGAAGAAATGACCAGCATCATAGCAAAATGGCTCACAAATGTTGGGAAACATGGCTGACAATCGCAACAATATCTTTAGTGACGACAATAACAACAGCCGACTTTACAACTGAATGTCAGAGGCCTTGCGAATGCAAATGGCAATCCGGTAACAAGGCTGCAATTTGCTCGAACTCGAGCTTAAGAGCCGTACCCGCCAACCTCAGTAGCGACATACAAATACTAGATCTCACAAATAACAATCTGCTACAGTTGCATCAAGAAGCGTTCAAAAGAGTACATCTGAGTAATCTGAAAAAACTATTCCTGAGAGATTGCAATATCGAAACTGTGCATAAAGCGGCATTTATAACACTGGCAATAATGATAGAATTAGACTTATCAAAGAACAGAATAAGATATTTACATCCAGACACTTTCAAAAGCACCGAGAAACTTAGGTTAATAAACTTAAATAACAATTTTATCGATAAGTTGGAGGACGGACTATTTCGCAATTTGAAGTTCCTTCAAAAAGTTGAGGTTAGTAATAATAGAATAGTCAGGATCGGAACGAAGGCGTTCGTAAACTTGCCGCAGTTAAAGATATTGAGAATCGATGGAAACAGTTTGAGCCATATGAAACCGGAAACTTTGATGGCGTTAAGAAACTTATCCGGATTGGATCTACACAACAATCCATGGCGATGCGATTGCAACTTGCAAACATTCAGAGATTGGGTGATCAGCCACAACTTGTACACGCCTCCGACGTCATGTGCGGAACCCGCTTCCATCCGTTCAAAACTTTGGAACGAATTAGACTCTTCGAACTTTGCCTGCCGGCCTACTATATTGGAGCCGGTGCCGGACGCGACAATCAAAAGTTATGAGGAGAACGTGACTTTAATTTGCAAAGTCGTCGGTAATCCCACGCCAGACGTCGTGTGGCGTTACAATGGAAAGACGATTGAGTTGAGGTCGTTTGGAGAAATCCGCTACGTTGTTACTGAAAATACAATGGATTTAATCAGATGGGTGAATTTGACAATACTTCATACACGTTACAGTGATAGAGGGAATTACACTTGCGTCGCCGAAAACCCTGGAGGGAAAGACGAGAAAACATTGACACTTGTACTATCAAAATATGGAGGAGCTGGTACCATAGCTGGTATGGATGTGGACTCCTTTGTAATTTTAGTTGGCTGTTTGACGTCCATTGTTATTATATTCATGGCTATACTAGCTGTGTGTTATTTTACGACACAGAATGGAAAAAGACTGAATAAAACGGATAATCGTTCCTCGAATGGAGAAGCTTTAATAGAAAGTTCAGTTGCTTCAGAAGTCGAAAAAGGTTGTAAAACAGATGTTAATCCCGTCACTAAGCCGCCGAGAAAGTATGAACCTCCTTCCCTCGCGAACGCCGCAACAGAAATGTTGGAGCTTAACAAGACTTTACTGGATAACGACACTGTTTTAGGTAAGCGCTCATGCAATTTCGTCAGTCTTAAATAATTTTAGATAACATTTTGCAGTCATAATTAATATTGAATATGTCAGTTATATTTTGTTTGCACAACTTTGGTACATATATTTTTAAGGTCTAATTAAACATAGTAAAACAAAATATAATATTTGTAATGCACAAAAAGTAAATAACTGTCCTCCTTTGATCAAAGTTAAGGTATACAAATAACTTCAATTAGGACTGTCTTCACCTATCTTAATATTCGTGTCACATATATATTTCTCAACAGAAAGTAATATCACTTTTAAGATTATGTCTAAATACAAACTTTATACATCATTTTATTTCCGTCTCACGGTAGTTATCTTTTCATATTTTCACTCACCCTATTGGAAAAACGAACTCTTAAATATTTACCATTCAATTTCCTCGTTTATTTCCCGAGTCTATAACTTTTTTTATTTAAATACACATGTAACTTGCTAGAGATATTATTTATGTTCAGCGACTTTTCTACTGACAAATAATTTATTTGCGTAGCAAAGTGAGCCCAGTATACGATTTTTTTTTTTTTCGTTTTGGCGTACGTGAACGCTCATATAGCATTTTTTGTGAAAATAAATGATCTTCAATTGATTTGATTAATAAACATTTTTAATATTCGGTTTTATTTTACGATTCGACTTTCTGTAAAACCATTTTTTTTAATATAATCAAGAGAAACTTTGTACATTTGACGTTATTTTGTCTCAAGGCTTATATCTATTCTCAGCAAAGGTATTTCGAATTTTGTTTAATTAGTAGTTACATCAAATTGGATGGCTTTTAGCTCATTAGAAAATTTTACTTAATGAGACAAATTTGAAAGCTAATTACTCCAATTCTCGATATCCTAAAAAATAATCAAAAGAAAATTTTATAATTGATACAAATATTTAAAAAAAAAACACAGAATTTGCTGGATAATATTTGAGCCATGGTGATAATTCTTAATTGCTTGATGCTGCTAATTAGGTTATTAAAGAACCAGATGATTACTTCAATTCCTAAAGTTTTTCCTAAATGGAAATTGAAACGGAAAAACGGTTCATAATTTGTCCTAAATTTTATTTACAGAATAAGCTTAAAAATAAATTTGAAATTATAGCTTTTAAATACTAATATCTTTACTAAATTTTGTGTCTTTCAGCAATAAAATTGAACCGAAATAAATAATAACTTGAACAGACAATAACTTGACACAGAAACCTTAACTTAAAATTACCATTTCTCTTTAAATAAAGTAAGCGGTTAACTATATTTTCTGCACGGAATACTTTCTCATAAATTACTAGGACCGACAGCCGACTATTTTCATGAAACATTCTTTTACCGTTGTCGTGCCTTGAACCATAAAAAATTAACGAGGTTACGGTCCTTTGTGCCAGGGCCCGATTGAAGTTACAGAACAACAGAACCTGTGCCAAATTTTCAAAATATCAAAGAGTTAAAATTAGTTTTGTCCGACGAAATTTCGTTGGATACACGGTCGAGAAATTTCAAGTCGAAGGAGATTGTTTTCAATTTTATTCGAATTAAATTTATTGTTTCTGTATAAATTCAATGTAACATTATTATTTTGTATACGAAAAATATTTTCCAGTTTCGATTGCTATAATTCGGAAAGTCACCTTAAAAACTGTATTAAATATTCTAGAGGAATACTCTGTGTAGTTTTATTGTTTGTTCCAATCGAAGTTATATTAGAAAGATACGTTCCTTTCTGCGAAAACTTCCTGACGTTATTGAAGAAGAAAAGCAATATAGTAAATAATATATATACTTTTTTCTTTTTCCAGCATCGAACGAAGATCACAGACGACTGGAAATGGAGATGCCTAAAATCTCAAAAGAGATAATTCAGGATCGAATATCTCAAGATTCCCAGGCTTATCCTCCCGACCTTCTCTCTTTTCCACTGCGACCTACTGACCACATATCGCCTGCCAACGGAATTTCGACTGGTCAAGAAAGATTTTCAGTCCCGCAAGATAGTCCAAAATCCCCGAGTTACGGCGTTTCGTCGATAAACTCGTCAATATACAGCCGACTGCATAATTCTAGCTATCAAGACATACCCCTCATAAACACTAAAGGCTACGTAACACTACCCAGAAAACCGAGATTAAACCACCCAGAAAACTCACTACGGCCACAAGTGTTTTCAACATTAAACGGAGTCATACCATCTTATGACAATTTTAACATGAAATTGTTTGGAGCCGGTGGGAATTATTGCAGCCTTAATAAAAGCGAGATGGACTTAGGTCCTGTAGATAAAGTCGGGTTTCTAGACGCTTCAGATGACATTGAACCGGCCCCTTCACCAGCGCCTGGAACCCCTCACGCTACAATTCCAAGAAATAGCTTAAGTTCACCAAACATACACAACCAATTGCTAATGCTCCAAGCTATGGCAAATGCAAATGGACATGCCAAGAGGTCATCAGACCACAGATCTATGAAAGTGACCTTGACGGAGAACGAAGGGCTTTTAAAGAGTTCGAATCGAGATTTGAGAATAGGTTATAGTGTAAATGTCGCCAGTACGTTAAGTAAGGCGCGAACAATTACGAATCCAACCCCGAAGCCGAGAAAACGAAATTCAGTTGACGTAAAAGAGACATTTTTAAATGCGATCGAGAATGCCACTCAGGTGTAAATTGTAGTGTTAACTAAAAAATAAGTGTAAGAAAATTGAATGAACTATATGATCGGAAAATGGTGTGATTATGATTATTGATTTTTATCTAACCTTTTTTTTATGTATTGATTTTTTTATTTGTAGGTATTTGATGGAAAACAAAGTTTTACATCAAGTTTTGTTGGGTATTGAACATAAGTCAGTGGCAGTGTATGCTTAGTAGTAATTGTATGAATCATAATAACTCAATTTTTTATTTATATTATTTTATGGTTATGTTTGAAATTTAAGTATCATGAAGCAATTATTACATAAAAATTGTATACCACATATGTAAAATTTCATAAAAATTTCATTCCTGTATATTATAATTTTTGTCACTATTTCCTATATAGATACATATTTTATTTCATGCAATAAATCTTGTATTGTATTCGTTACATATTTACATTGAATAGCTGAATTTAAACTATTTCTTTATAAACCTCCTAATATAAAATATTTTTAGTTAATTTTTAGTAATTGTATATTTATATTGATGGTAAAAAGAAAAGTATTTTAATTTAAAACCATAAATAAATGATTTAGAAAAAAAAATATATTAAATATAATGTAATTTTGATAAATATAAGAATATTATATAAATTATATATTTATTATTTAATAAAGAACAATATTATGATTCCACTATTGGTGCTTATGAGAATAATAATAAATTGCGTTATATTAAATCTTCCAGCTTCTTTTGATGTCTCGTTACAGCCAAAATGAATTTTATAGAAACGTTTGGTCACATCTAGAGATATATATTCACTTTGTTTTATACAGATTTCTGAGTTGTAAATAGACCTAATAGGTTAAATAATATATAAAAAAAAAAACGTTTTTTTTTTTTCTTGAAATATAAGTTCATTGTAATTTTTAGTAATATGACGTAACAAAGAAACTTAATATAAATACTAATAAAAATTAACATTATGTTTCTTTAATTGTGTAATTTATAATCAACGTTTCTGCTTAAAAAAAGCCTTTTATCTATAATGATATTATAAAGCGGAAGAGTTTGTTTGTTTGTTTGTCTGTCTGTCTGTTTGTTTGTTTGAACGCGCTAATCTCAGGAACTACTGGTCCGATTTGAAAAATTCTTTCAGTGTTAGATAGCCAATATATAGCCAAGTAATATTAGACCGGGACATATGCTTCTTTCCTCATGTAGGAGAAGGATCAGAACTTAATACTAGACTAGCCCGTTGGCGCAGTTTGTAGTGGCCCTGCTTTCTGTTCCGCGGGTTGCGGGTTCGGTTCCCGCCTAAGTCTGGGTGTAATATTTGCATTTATATATGTATTATTTGTATTTAAATTAAAAAAAAATAGTTCTAAAAGTCAACTGTTACCTGTAACACAAGCATAAAGTTGCTTATCATAGGAACAGACGACCGTGTGTGTATGTTATAAGATATTTATTTATTTATTATTATTTATTTATTATTATTTATTGTTATTTATTATTTATTAATCCACCACGCTACACCGATAAGGGTTGGCGAATATATTTACTATGAGTAACGATCGCTATCAGGTGTATATGGTAACAACCGAGACCGACGACGCGACGGCTTAACGTGCTCCCCGAGGTACGGTGGTGAGACTCACAACTTTTTCAACTGTAATAACGTTTAACAAAACTAGTAACGAAGTAATTTAACTAGCAATATTAAGATGATTATCAGGTAGTTGTAATAAGTTTGACTCGATACAACAGACTAATTAAACTTAAAACAATGCCGTGTAACAAATTGTAAGGACGAATTTATCCGGGTCAAAGATGTACTAGTATCCGGGTTTTCAAAGTGTAGGTATTTCATCGTCTAAAGACAATTAAAAAAAATCTATTTTCAATTATATCATACTTTAATGGAAAACTTTCTTCTTTATGTTTAGCTATCATAGCCAGCTAAGAAAATTATAGTTAATGCTACAGCGCTTTGGAGTATTTATGAACATATTTGTTTACGAAATGATTTAGCAAACCAATATCATCAAGTCACAGCCTGCTGGCAAACCATTACCGTAGATTATACATTGCAACCCTATTTATTGGTTTATTTTTCCATACATACAAGTTTACAGAGCTTTGCCCTGGCACAAGTAGGTCAATCAAAAAAAAAAAAAAACACAGAAATGTCAAATTTAGAAAATAATGATAAATGTAGAAATAGAAATACAGTCTCATCAAAAAATAATAATTAATATTTACAACATCAATAAAAAATACAATACAAATAATTACTATACTCGACAATTCCCAGGAACTCTGGCCAACTTACCTATGGAATACAATATCGTTTGGGAGCTGATTATTTCGCTGTGATCTTCAGTAACGTAGAGGTTTCTCACTCAGGCTTCTCCAGATTTTGAGCAAGTCTCCTTTTGGTTCCTACCGTAATGTAAGTGAGTTAAGACAATTTCTCCTAAGCCATAATGTTTGAGTTAATGTACGAACGAATTCCTCATGTTTAATATCTAAATTTGATAAAGATATACGATATTAAAATCCACATCAAAATCCATTTAGTAAAATTTATACCTGTACTAGAATGACAGATGTTTCATTTCCGTAACATATTACGGTAATTCGAAGATTTATGAACCTTAATATTGTAAGGAAAAACGTTTGTTCTTGACTTTTGAATTGAATACAATTTTATTAGACATTTTCTTTTATCTATACTAATATTATGAAAAGGAAAGATTTGATTGTTTGTTTGCATTGACTAGGCTCCGAACTGCTGAACCGATTTGAAAAATTCTTTCACTGTTAGGAAGCTATATTCTACGCAGTTGACATAGGCTATATTATATTTTCAAAAAAATTAGGGAAATAAAAATTATTTTGAAATTTTCGTTAAGCACCCGTGCAAAGCCGGGGCGAGATCCTAATGTAAGATATTAAGCTGCTATTGTTGTATCTGTTGAGGTTATAACGATGTAAAAAGTTAAAATATTATCATAATGGCTCCTTTAGGTTGCAAATCTTGTGTCGGTGTTAAAAACACAATACAAACACAAACCCCCATACGCCAGCAGGTCGGCAAGCAAGCGTACGATTCACGTGATGGTAAGTGATTACCGTAGCTTATAGACCACTGCAACAACGGAAGCATCGCAAGCAAGTTGCTGACCCTACCCCCAATCCCCCCGAAGCTCTGGTCACCTTACTCACCAATACCACCACAATATTGCGTGAAAACAATATCATTTAGCTGTGATCTTCTGTAAGTTAATAATTTTGTTTATGTGATCGCTGTTTGTGTGTAGATCTTTACAACACTTTTACACAAAAGAAAACTAGTAAATTTTCAGCTGTGTTACATATAATTTATTTAAAATTTAGATGTGACCAAACTTGATAGTTAGATGAATACTATTCAATACAAATAGTGAATATTATATAGAAATATAAATAAGTTAAACAGGTTTTAAATCGCTTTTATTGGGTAGCGGATATATCATAATTTGTTTTTGATTGTAAAAATGTATATAGTCGTAGTTTGTGTGAAACTTGAAAAACTTAATATTGAAAGGTTTAGGATGAAATCCTTATGAAAATATTTTGAAACCAAACCTTTAAATAATGTTTGTTTTTTTCATGTGTTTTGTGTATACCTAATATAATAATTTTATCTGTCAAAAATAGTTTATGCTAAACTTTTAGCTGAAAGCGCTTTACAACTATTATCGTTCTCTAAAAATAAAAAAGGCAACCTCGTACAGCGCTTTTAGCTGAAAATATATAGAAATTCGTCAATACTTCGGCAATGTTCGTCAAGTTTCGTTTTCTCTATATGTTGGTATGGTATACGACGTCATACTTCTCGATGTCACACTTTCATACAATTTTAATCGATCATCCATCCCATTTCTTCAACTTAATTTTATTTTTATTAATTTGAATTTCGAATAAAAATAAATCAAATTATTAATAATGTTTTAAGAGTTTCACAAAAATCATATTTAGTACGTTTATGGTGTGAAAAAAAATGTATATTGGTGTGAGTGTTGGACCAATGAATTGAATGGAACGAATATTGTAACGATAAATAAACAGTTTTAAATAATTATGTATGGTTTTATTTTGCGTAACATTTAAAAGTTTAATAATATCTTTTGCATTATAATATTATTCCAGGTACATCGTGCGCTGTTAATCTGAACCATGTCTTTGGTGTACTGCTTATCGCAGCAATTATTTCTTTTTAGTGAAAATAAATAAATTAATAGTATAGATAAAAAGAATTAAGGGTATGGTCGATAGAAAAAAAAATCATAGAATTCAACCTTTGTACGTCACTTCAGCCTGTAATATCCCACAGCTGGGCATAGGCCTCTTTCCCCATGTATGAGAAGCATCAGAGCTTAATCCACTGCGCTGTTCCAATGCGGGTTGGCGGATATATTCTCTACTATGAGTAACGATCGTATCGGGTGTAAATGATAACAACCGTACCGACAGCTTAACGTGCTCTCCGAGGCACGGTGAGGAGACTCACAAGGACTGCATAAACGCCCAGACCACGGCAAACATCTCTATGGCGAATACAAATGTTTGTCATGTGCGGTGGTCGAACACGCAACCGCCAGCTGAACAGCCACAAACCAGTGCTGTGACCGTTGTGCCAATGCGTGCATGCTTTGCTTTGTACATAGTGCTGGTAAAATACCTCATCGTATGGTAAACGATGACAATTAATAAGAAATCTAAATATACAAGGTTATTAAAAAAGTTAGATTCGTTGAGTCAGTTTCAAGCATCGCAGCTTAAAAACTAAAATATTCTTTGTAACTATTGTAGCTTGTATAATCGTATCTCAAAACTGTTTTTAGAATAAATAATTGAGTTTGCAGGCAAACAAAAAAAAACCGACTTCAATTATATTGACAAGTAATACAACGTAGGTAGACGATAAATTAGTCAAGTAAATACGCATTATCAAAGATTACTCCAAAAGTTGTAATCAGATCTCGATAAAATTTAAATGTGACCACATGATAAACATCGGCTTTCGATTAAACTAAAAATTATCAAAATCGGTACACCCAATAAAAAGTTATGCGGATTTTCGAGGGTTTCCCTCGATTTCTCTAAGATCCCATCATCAGATCCTGGTTTCCTTATAACGGTACCACACTAGGGATATCTCCTTTCCAACAAAAAAAGAATTATCAAAATCGGTTCATAAACGACGAAGTTATCCCCGAACATACAAAAAAATGGTGGATTAAGCTGTGATCCTTCTCCTACACGGGGAAAGAGGCCTATGCATAGTAGTGGGATATTACAGGCTGAAGCGTATAAATAAAAATAAAATAAAAAATATATACGGTCGAATTGAGTAACCACCTCCTCTTTTGAAGTCGGTTAAAAACGAGTGTGCTTCTGTGAGAGGCCACACGAGTGAAATATAACTCTTTTAGTTGCCCCACAGTAATATACGAAACGTAACTCTCTCTCTCTTTCTATCTTCTCTAACTTATATCTCCCTCTCAACTTCCGTTCGCCTCGCCCTATCACACTTTTCGTAGCGCTCTCGTCGCACATTTACCAGCTTACTGCCCAATTCAAACATTTCAGATGACATTTGTAATTATGACTAAAATAATGACCTTTACTTCTTTGACCTACTTCGATAATCGTAAAACGACTTCGTATTTACGTATATTTCTTTATCGCCATGAGGCCTAGCATCATTAGCCGCAGCCAATGTCATTGAGGCTAGCAAGCTTTACGAAACTAATTAAGCGACTGTATATATTATGCTCTCCGAGGCACGTTGTCAAGACACAAAAGGATAGAAATCCAAACTGTTAATATATATTTGTACAAAGATATCGATCCCGAGCGGGAATCGAACGCACAAACCGTCGATGTTTAAGCGCGTACATGTCACACGCACCAATACACCAGAGTGGTTGTATATTTTACATAGGTATCAATTTTTACTTCATTATATAAAACAATATATAAAACATTGCTCTTATATAACAAATTGATGATATAAACTAAACTTAAAAAAAAAAAAAAACGAGTGTACCTTAGACCACACACAATACGCTTGCACAATAGGCCTGCACTGTGTCTTAGATATACGAAACGTAACTGGCTATGAGTGAAAGAGAGAAAGAAAATGTGTGCACGCATATCTCTCTGTTGCTCCGTTCGCCTTGCCTGATCACACTTTTCGTCGCACTCTTGTCACGCATTCACTAGATTACTCTCAAGTCAAGCGTGCATAAAGAAGTATTACTTCAATAAATCCACTGTAAATATAATTATGATTAATAAATTACAATAATTATTGTAACAATTTGTCATAAAAATAAATGACTTAACAGTGTAACCCTGCAATGGTCGCGCGGACGACAAAAGTGTCCCATATATCGCAGCTATCGCTTTTGTTTCGATTTTTACATTGTCAGGTACTTCGTCATCTCGCCCACTGACGAACATAGTAGAGAGAATTTTTGTTGATGGATGGCGTTTGTTATCCACGCAACATAATAAATGTTTTTAATGTTCTATTCGTGTATGTATCTCTTTATATATATATTGATGGATCAAAAACATATAGCTCTAGATTAAGTATATGTTAATAATAAAGATATTAATAAAACTGTAGCGACATCTATCTCGCGACATATAAGCTAGAGAAAACTGACGTATCGTACATCGCGCTATCAAAGTGATCAGAGTGATTGAGGAGGCCAGTAGCCCACCAGACACAATACCCGTCTGGTCGGAGGATCCTCCCTTTGCGATGGCGGACGAGGAACTCAACACCTTGTTCCTCCGCATCCCCAAACTGGTGACCCCGAAGTGATCCTTCACACTTCGCAAAAAATAAATTAACATTTTAAGTTAACAACAAATTTTTGTTTTTAAACAAATGACACTCACCTATCCCGCAACCACTCGTGTTACACGACGGCGCGACAGTATCAGGGTTAATATTTAGGTCGCAGTACTAAATTAAGGTTTTTATAATCTTGATGTATAATTAACAATTGCGATACAATAAATAACGATTACTTTGTCCTTCACAAGCTTTAGTCAATTAAAAATATAATCAAAGAATAATACTACGTAGCTGGATTAAATAAATTACTCATATACGGTTCTGTAGATTTTTTTCAAAATTAATAACTAGTGTTTAAAAATATTTATTCAATTAATTAACTGTAAATAAGCGAAATGTAGATACGAACCGAAACGTAGCGAAACGTAGAATACGAATCGGAAATCGACCGGTCGAGAAAGACCGAGAAGAAATATTCAACCGGTTCAAATCCCTATGTCTCCAGATCGATTTTTTTTTCCTTTTTTTTTAACCGACTTCCAAAAAAGGAGGAGGTTCTCAATTCGACTGTATTTTTTTTTTATGTATGTTACATCAGAACTTTTGACTGGGTGGAGCGATTTCGACAAATTTTCTTTTAATCGAAAGGTGGTGTGTGCCAATTGGTCCCATTTAAATTTATTTGAGATCTAACAACTACTTTTCAAGCTATATCTAATATGTGTTTTTACTTGACGCTTTTTTCGTCGACCTACGTTGTATTATACCACATAACTTTCTACTGGATGTACCGATTTTGATAATACTTTTTTTGTTGGAAAGGAGATATTCCAAGTTTAGTACCATGATAAGAAAACCAGGATCTGATGATGGGATCCCAGAGAAATTTGAGGGAAATTCTTGAAAATCCGCAATAACTTTTTACTGGGTGTACCGATTTTGATAATTTTTAATTTAATCGAAAGCTGATGTTTGTCATGTGGTCACATATTAATTTTATTGAGATCTGATAACTACTTTTTGAGTAATCTTTGATAACGCGCAGTTACTTGACTATTTTTTCGTCGATCTACGTTGTACTACTCGTCGATGTAATTGAAGTCGGTTTTTTTTCGTTTGCGAGCAAACACAATTATTCTAATTGCACTCATGATTTTTTATTCAAATAACCAGTTCATATTTTTTATTATTTTGTCGGTAAAATCGGAAAATATTATTCATTTTTTATGAATATGTAATTCGTATTTAAACATGATTTGCAAAAATCCAAAAAACACGATTTACTAAAAATACCGAGCTAAGCTTGGTCACTCGGGTACTGAATGTTTGACGCTTCCTAAAGTTGTAGAACCGACGAATTACGCATATGTGGATTAGTGATGAGATGGAATGGTGGATTTCTAGACACGCAGAAATTTTAGAAAATACTGGACAATTTTATCCTTCCGTCGTATAATTTATTTATTTTTTTAAATTAAATTTGACATTCATGGGCTCTACAATGTCCATAGCTTCACATCTTCAATGTATAGATGGCAATTATTTATTTTCATTGATGAAGAATATTGAAGTAATTTGGAAGATTTTCTCCTATAAGTACGGAATCCCAAAAAAACAGCCATTAGTTTTATTTCAACGCGACTAATTATGGACATAATCACAGTTCGGATGGCTGTAAAATTAATTTCGTTCAAGGACACAAAATAATTAATTTAGTAAAGAATAGCATGAATGTAAGTCCAGGTTATGGTTCATTACATATAATAAACGATTAGTGTTTAATACTTTTATTTCAATTTAAGAACGCAATTGTATATATTTTTGTGACATTGATATTAATTAATATTACAATTACTCGACTTGTGTTGAGTGAGTGTAACGAATTAGATTTTGATTTTGTAATTCCATATTTTTCTATGGAAGGTTGAATGAAAAACAATAAGTGTGTGTGCACTTCAAACACGGCAGAATTGAAACTTCTGAAAACTCGTTGAGGTCGGCAGTTGCGGTTTGTTCTATCGACGATGATCACATTCTCGCGTAAAGGTCGTAAATGCCATGCAAAATGCGTCGCTTACGCGTTTTGACCAGTAATGTAACCTACCTCATTCTCACATATACAGTTATGTATTTGTTTCTTATTCGCGACGAATTTTCGTTTCATCGAGTTTCAAATCTCAACGATTCTAAGAAAAATTCACTTCAAAAGATGTTCATTTTAACATTTAGTCAAATTTCCGAAGCTTAAGTATGAAAATGTTAGTTAATTTTCTAAACAAGACCTCTTACCTCTTATTTCACCAAATTAACTAAAGGACGTCGTAAGGGAAGCTGAGCGGTATACGTTCGGGTCGCTATAATTGAGTTTTGTACCATTTTGTCCACTTCCCTGCGTGAAAATGTGATTGGATTAGACATGGTTGATGCTTGGGATTACGGGATTTTATTCACATATATAAAAATAAAGAATACAAATAAAGGAACGATGTTTATATATTTCCTTATTCTAAGGATAAATATGTGCTGTCCTGGAAAGGGTTCGAAGTCATGACTTTTAGATCTATTGGCTGATTGATCGCCGTGCCTTGTAAGGCATTGTGTACAATACGAATCAGCCTGTAACCTCTTGGAATTGGCCTCTTTCTCCACGTAGAAAAAAGATTTTAGTTTAGTTCACCAAGCTACTCTACTGCGGATTGGCGGATATATTCCCAACTAAGAGTAACGATCGCTATCAGATATTTACGATAACAACTATGACCAACAGTTCAACGTGCTCTTTTAGGCACGGTGGGGAGACCCACAAGGATAGACATCCAAACCGGTAGACATATTTGAATAACTACGTTTTAGGCTCACCACTACACCAGAGTACACCGTGCCTTATTAGTAATAATTAGGAAAAGCCCGCCGGTATGTATCTACTACTCGCATGACTTCCAAACGATTGCACCAAATTGAGTAATACTTTATTTTGTGATTGTTAATTTTGGCACAAGGTTTTTGAAGTGAAACTTCTTAAGGCGCATGAGGGTAAAATTTTTACGGATGAAACGGCAACGTTTTGATGAAACGACAACGTCTTTGTCGATGGCGCAGGAACGGAAATCTACTTCTTCGAAATCGACTTAAAAATTAGTCTGCCAAAGAAGTTTTACTTCTGACATGTGTACTTTAGTATGTATTTTTACTATGCACGCACTTTTTTATGTAACTAGGTTGACAAAAAATGGCCACGGCTCACCTGGTCTGCAACACCAGAAGCATTGCAAGCGCGTTGCCGAACCTATTCCCCCCAGGATCCTCGAGGTCACCTTACTCACCAACACAATCACATCACAACACTGCTTGAAAGTAGTATTATTTAGCTATGGTCTTCCGCAAGGTCGAGGTACTGCACCAGTCGGACTACTGTATATTTTAACCACCTCCTGCTGTGCTCTACCCCAGTTCAATATATTGTATAATTTTGCATAAAATAAATTTTAAGAAATATGGCGTTACGATTTTCACTTGGTCACATATTAAATGAAATATTAAAAACAGTTCAAGATTAACAGTTTTTCAATTTCCTACAAATCTTTCATCATCAAAATATTGTTTTCTAATGTTTACGCGAATTTTACTCATTTAATAAAACACTTTTTTCGGATTTTATCGCGGTTTATTGTTAACTTTTGATTCCCGACGTTTCGGATACTTTACAGCAACCATGGTCACGGGAGGACTGAGGTGTCAGACATCCTAACGTTACAAAGTTATTCGAAACTACCCGACATACATCAATATTTATTTAGTCCTATCACTATCACTTCAGCCTATCGCAGTCCACTGCTGGACATAGGCCTCCCCAAGTTCGCGCCACACATCCCGGTCTTCCGCAATCCTCATCCAGCCTACACCGGCAATCTTACGTCTTAATCTTATTTAGTCCTATCTACGCAGAATGTGCTAATTGAGTCTTTAATCTGTGGTAAATTATGCTTGGTTTTTGATTTAATTATATTAATAATGGGGTCCCAAGCAGGTGGTAATTGCCAGCCATCTTCTCTATTGAAATTTGGATGTTTTTTAATTTCAATAGCCTCACGGATCATCCTTGGTTGGAATCGGTGTTCTTTTGCGAGGATCTGTGGTTTATCGAATCTAATATAATGGCTAGCTGTGTCTAGACTGTGTTCACAAATTGCAGACTTAGTATAGCGACGATGTTTCAAGTCATAAGCTGACAGAACATATAGCTGACTTACTTGGGACCTGCTTGGGACCCCATTATTAATATAATTAAATCAAAAACCAAGCATAATTTACCACAGATTAAAGACTCAATTAGCACATTCTGCGTAGATAGGACTAAATAAATATTGATGTATGTCGGGTAGTTTCGAATAACTTTGTAACGTTAGGACGTCTGACACCTCAGTCCTCCCGTGACCATGGTTGCTGTAAAGTATCCGAAACGTCGGGAATCAAAAGTTAACAATAAACCGCGATAAAATCCGAAAAAAGTGTTTTATTAAATCATCAAAATAGTTCAAATACCAAACTCTTGCAGTCGCTTTTCAGAAACGGATGCTGTCATTCGTGAGGAAAGTATCAAAACATACATCTTAAATTTCGTCATCTCCAACTTTAAAAGGTTTACCAACATTGCTCCTCGAAAGTATTTCCTGAGTGATTTCACCCGTAAAATATCCCTGTGGTTTTCAGAGTGTAACAGTATTCATACTAAATCTCCAACCGCCATTGCAGTATTTTGACATTTGAAATGTAAACGAATGCAGAGTACGGTATCAATTTTATTTAATAAATTTCAGTTTAGAATGATATTATATATTTTTATATACTTAATATATTTTGTCGAATTTCAATTATTGCCTTTTCAGCTTAAAGTGCTGTATCAGTATTTAAAAACATCTCTACTAATATTATAAATGTGAATGTAAGTTTGTTTGTTACGCTTTTACGCGAAAACTACTTAACCAATCATGAAACTTAGTACACATATTTTTGAAGGTATTAGAAGTAACATAGAATACTTTTTATTTTAAAAAAAAATCAATTCGAGCGAAGTGCGGGTAAAAACTAGTATATTATAAATATTGAAACGAGGAATTTATACATACAACTATATTTTGTTTGTTAATTCACTTTTAACATAAATTAATAATTACATAACAATGACGGCAAGCATTTTGCTAAAAATATAGGTGACAGAATTTATTTTTTATATTCTACTGACAAAAGTTCTGTCGACTTGTACAATATCACACTTATGCCTAAAATATCAATGTTAAACAAATTAGGAGAATAGTTTGGACCAGCACAAATAGGTGTGCGTTTGGATGTAAGGGTTGCGGGTAAACGATTAAGATAAGTCGTAGGTACCTTTGTTGTTCGGGATAGCTGATCTCTCCAACCCGGCGGAAAACGTTCTCGCCAGGAGTTCTTGCTCACATGTTCTGCTTCACTTTTGTAACGGTTTATTTTTGAAAACTTAGCGGGAGGCATGCCGTTGACAATATTTTTAATATACACGACTAGGTCTGGGCAAAAATATTTACAAAAAAGTATCAGCTCCTACACGTCACTGGAGGTTACTCCTTAAAAAATATTACTATCCAAGTAATTGAAAATTCGGGTCCACAAATATCCATCGGATCCACCTACATTCCGATAAGGTTATAGCTCCACTTTTATCGATAATTAAAAATAAAATTTCTAGGATGACGACTCGAAGGTGCTTTTAAGACCTATTTGAATAAAGTTATTTTTGATTTTGTGGACTGAGGCAGTTATTATTTACTAAATTAATAAAATTCTTATATTAGATTGAAATCTCTATGAATACCATCTCAATTCTATAACGATGGAATAAAATATCCTTAATAAATACCAATCCTTACACAATTTTCAATATTTTAAATTTAAATCGATAATAATTAAACGAGTTTAGGATAATTCTATTGAGTCTCAGAATAGTAGTAGTATGTAGTAGTAGCGCCTTGTCTTCATCATTATTACAGCCTATACAGTCCACTGCTGGACATAGGCCTCCACAAGTTTACGCCAAAAATAACGTGAGCTCATGTGTTTTGCCCATAGTCACCACGCTGGGCAGGCGGGTTGGTGACCGCAGTACTGGCTTTATCGCACCGAAGACGCTGCTGCCCGTCTTCGGTCTGTGTATTTCAAAGCCAGCAGTTGGATGGTTATCCCGCCGGTCGGCTTTTTAAGTTCCGAGGTGGTAGCGGAACTGTGTTATCCCTTAGTCGCCGCTTACGACACCCACGGGAAGAGAGAGGGTGGCTATATTCTTTAGACCGTAGCCACACAGTAACGACGCCTTGTCTTACTCGCTCCTTAAATAAATGATACGATCTTAATAGTAGTAGAGTAATACTTTTTGTCTTCCTAAAATATAAAGAAATGTTTTAAATGTTCCCGAAAATCCTGAGATTAGCCTCTTTAAATTATTTACTTATTTGGGTTATTCATTGTATTAACCTTGATCCTTTAATTTTGTTTATTTTGTATACAAATGAAATGAAATGAAATTTTAAGTGATTGGTTACAGATAATAGCAAATTTTAATTATAAATTAAATATATATATATATATATATATATATATATATATATATATATATATATATATAGAGCTATAAATAATATAATATAAAATATATTCGTTCAACTTTAAAAAATCTTATAATATAACGCGCTACGAAATAACATTTAAAAATCAACTACACAAATAAATAAAATTGGAGTGTCTGTTTGTAATATTAAAATAATCCCTTTTTACCAAATGGATACACGGTAGATACACAAAATAAAATTTTTACAAATTTTATCAGTCTAATTCAGAATGTCTGAAGCGACTGAACCGATTTTGATAGAACTTTCACTGGCAGAAAGCTGATGTAGTAAGAAGAATAATAATCCACGCTACTTTTAATTTATAAATTTATTTATTTTATAACTCTGCGAACTGAAAAATAATTTTTTCGTTAAATTCCACGCGGACGAAGTCGCGGGCATAGCTAGTTTTCTATAAGTTTAGTTCTTGACAGATGTATCTTTAAATATTTTCATCTATTGAATATCGTTTCACAATATTCGCGAGACATTTCGAAATGATATGAAATATTTCACGAATCCCCAGCTTGAACCTAAACTTGCATCGAATATCTTGGTTTCCCGCTTGTGATATCGCTTAGAAAATTTAAAAGTCCCTCAAGTATAAGTGGGATTTCATCTCAAAATGTCATTTAATGAACGATTTATTAACAGTAATAATAATAATACACTTTATTGTACACCAAAAACAGAAATAATACAGAGCAAAGAAAGAAAAAATATTAACAATATATTCATTAGATACAAAGGGATGCCTTATCGCTAAAAGCGATCTCTTCCAGGAAACCTTAGGGCAGGTCTAGCGTCAGAATAGGTGTACAAGTTACAATAAATTTTTAATTAAGTTAAATTTACATTATTGCTAAACTTATGTTTTGCTAAATTACTATCTATAATATGTATTATTTCACAAAAGACACAGCAGGAGATCCGAAGTAGAAACGAACCCGTATCTTAAATGGATGAAAATTATTTTGTATTTACTTTGGTGTTAAATTTTTATTTAAATACTAGCTGGTGACATTGCTGTGTAATAGTCATTATTTTGGCACGAATTGTATTGTCGAATGAGAAGTGCAAAGGTACTCTCAAGCATAAAGAATTGTATTTAAATATTTAGGAAGGTCGTAAAACTTAATGAATCGGAACGTTCTTATGTCGAACGTAAATGTACTAGTAAATCTTTTATGAGGAACGTGCCAATTTTTATGCATGGATTAAACAGTGAGTTATAAAGTAAAGGGTGAAAGAAGTGTGAAGGTAAAATGTTATGTTTATGTTGACTTTTCATTTAATTAGGCTTTAAAAGGAGCTATCATTTTATAAAGAGTTTATTGTTATTTTAAACGATTAATTATAATGAATTCGATACTTCTACAGATTTTTTGGTTCTACAGATTTTACAGATGGTGGTTCTAATTATTGTTAGATGGTAGATATATTTTAAAAGCAATGATAAACTTCGTTATTAGTTAAAAACTATAATCTACTCGTATTTAATTAATTGAATTTTTTTATGTAATAAAATATATTTTTTTTATCCACCACCCCGCATTGGAGTAGCGTGATGGATTAAGCTCTGATCCTTCTACTATATTGGGAAAGAGGCGTATGCCCAACAGTGGGGTATACAGTCTGAAGCGCAAATCGTACGTCGTAGTCGTAGCTCGATGTTCAGCTTATTATTGCATAGAAGTGGTTTAAGCTGAAAGAAAGCATTACGGGCTTGTTCTATGCGGCACCTTATTTCCAAACTGTGGTCCCCCGTATCTTCAACCCACATCTTAAATATTTGTATTTGTTAACTTTTTCTAGTGGCTCTCCATTACAAAATAGAGTGGGGTTAGCAGGTGGTATTTTAAAAACTGTCATATACTTGGTCTTCTTAACGTTGACACTGGCCGTAGGCTGAACTGACAGATTCAACACTATCTACAAGGGCTTGAAGTTCTTCCATTGTAGATACAAGTAATACGGTGTCATCGGCATAACGAATATTGTTAATAATCTGACCATTCACCGTGATACCCACATCCACCTGATCTAATGATACTCTAAAAATCATCACTATACAAACTAGGATATTAGATTACTTTACTTAGATATAAAACTAATTGTTTATATATAATATATCTGCAAAATTAAAAAAATAATACTTTTTTCTTTCAGATTTTTCGTTCAGTCTTCTTTTTAGAATCCATTGCAAACTAAAACAGAAGCTATTAAATCATAAATACTTGTAGTAAAACAAATTATTCCAAAAGAACATTAATATTGATAAAAACTACCCATCGTACCTGGTAGTATAATGTACAATAAACTTCGTTTGTTCAGACTTAGAAAGCGTCGATGCACCAAACTTTTGTTTTCAAGCTAAAGTCTGCCAAAAAACTTTAGACAGCTATTACGAAGTTAGGATATATTTTTTTTTACATATTTTTAAGGACTACTTCAACATTATTTATGGTATTTTAAAAATAAAGAAGGGAGGTTTTTAGGCATTTTTATTAAAACGTTTTATGACAAGTAACAAAGTTGACGACCGCTCTGTTGTATATGATGCGTGTGCCGTGTCGGCGACGCCTAAACACCGATGGTCGCGGGTCGATTCCCATTCGAAGCGGATATTTGTGTTTATGCAAATATTTATTTCCGGTCTGGTTGTTAGTCCTGGTGGGTCTCCCTACCGTTTCTCAGAGAGCTCGTTGAGATGTCGGTAGCGGTTGTTAACATGTACACCTGATAGCGATCGTTACTCATAAGTAGGGAATATATCCGCAAAACCCGCACTGGAATACTGACCTTTCTCCTAGGTACATATTACATTCTGAATCAAATAAAGTTGATGGTATTTTTATTTTTATGTTTCGATTTGTAATTCATATTAATAACTTTAAAATAACAAGAATAACCTGATATATATCTTCTTATAATTAGGTGGACGATGTATTTTACAATTGTTTAAATTTTTAACACTTTAGGGATCTGTTTAGTCAAGAAAGTTACAAATCATAATTAAGTATATCATCATGCTACAACTTACAGAAATACCGACTATCAACTCACGCAGATAAAACCGTTTGATATTCGTGAAATGAACGTAACAGCTGTACCTTCCTGTCATACTTCACTAAAATATAAAACGTATATAAATTTACAAGATAGTTAAGGTTAAGTTATCTCCATAATAAAATGTACTTAAACAATAATTTACCCAATATTTAAGAATAAAACGAAACTGTCTAATATTACTGGCATTTCTTAAATTACCATCAAATTCTCAAATTCCTTAATCCAAGCGACCCACATAAACCCCAAGCGACGTTCAGGAATATAATTCGTAATCAAGAACCCCTTGTTTTTGAGTTGAATTATAAATATTTAAATTTCAAATAGGGGTACTTGATGCAAAAATTATTATGTTAAATTTTGCCGGAGCATGAAATGCTTAAGGCGGTCGCTTTCAACTTGTCAAGTTATATTAATGTTTTATCCAATGACTGGATGTATATAATTTGAAATATCCGTAACGCCTACCTTGAAATAGAAAAAAAAATAAAAATAAAAATTTGCATCTATTAGAGTAAAAAAGGACATAGGTTCATAAGCCCGTGGATGTATGTCTTGTTAAAAAAAAAAAAAAAAAAAAAATTTGAAATATCCTAAGAGACTTGAAAATACGAATTTGACAAAATACGCTATCTTTTCCAGGCAAAGTCAGTATATATCCGCCTTTTTTTTATAATAATGTGTACAATATATAGCATGTGATGAATGTGTCAGAAAAATCTGGAGAAGATATTCGAAAATTTGCGGTGAAGCTGGGTGAATACACTGTAACTCTTTTTCCACTTTTCTATCCACTGAATATAAAAATAAAATAAAAATAAAATAAAAATAGCCTTTATTTCTACTACTAATAAATTTCAATTATTGTTAGTACAAACATATGTATGTATGAATATATATTAACCTAACCTAACCTATATATTGAAGCTATACAATTTATTCCTATACATATTTATAATATAACTTAATTAATATTAGTAATAGTCGCCTCTGCGGCGTAGGCCTCTCCCAAACCTTTCCATGTATCCCTTTCCCGTGCTTTCCGTGTCCATAGCGGTCCACATCTCTGGTTAAAGATATCTCTCCACCTTTTACTTGGTCTTCCTTTTTCCCTTGACCTGTCTCTTGGTATCCATTCTGTTAGGCGTTTTGTCCATCGGTTATTATTCATCCTACAGATGTGTCCTGCCCAATGCCACTTGAGCAGTCTTGTCCTTTTCCTTACGTCTATCATTTTTGTTTTATTCCTGATAATAAAGTTGCTAACCTTATCTAATAGTTTTAGACCAAGCATGCTTCTTTCCATTTTACGTTGACAGATAGTAATTTTTTCTTCGTCCATTTTTCTCAGTGACCATGTTTGGCAACCATATGTCAGGCATGGTAATATCACTATTTCGTACAGTTTTTTCTTTATACTTATATTAATATCATTGTTTTTCATTATTTCTTTCAATCCCCAATATTTCTTCCACGCTAGAGTTATCCTTCTTTCTATTTCTTTTCCTGTATTATTTTTAAAAGATACTAGCTGTCCTAAATATATATATTCTTTAACATATTCAATTATTTCATTTTCTACTCTAATATCTTGAGGGACTCCATTGGTCAAGACTTTGGTTTTCGTCGTATTCATTAACAATCCCACCTTTTGACTTTCGATCGTTAATTCATTTAACATACTTTCTAATTCGGTAGCACTTTCTGCGAATACCACAATGTCGTCCGCGAAACGCAAGTGGTTCAGCAGTTCTCCATCTATTTTTATTCCCTTTGATTCCCAATCTAGATTTCTGAAAATAGATTCGAGTACTGCTGAAAACAGTTTCGGTGAGAGGGGGTCTCCCTGCCTTACTCCTTTTTGTACGGGGAATTCGGTACCTTCACGTTCTAGGCGCACTTTAGCAAGACATTTTGTATATATATTTTTAATTAAGTTGACGTATTTCTGGTTGACACCTTGCTGTGTAAGTGATATCCATATAGCGTCAAAATGTAGAGAGTCAAATGCTTTTGTATAGTCTATAAAGCACATGTACAAAGTCTTGCCATATTCCTTCGCTTTTTCAATTACTTGTGTTACAACTTGTATATGGTCCATAGTCGAATAGCTTTTACGGAAACCTGCTTGTTCGCGCGGTTGGTGTTCTTCTAAAGTTCTTGTTATCCTACTTAATATGATTTTTGAAAAGATTTTGTATAAATTAGACATGAGACTGATTGGTCTATAGTTTCTTAGATCACTTCTATCCCCCTTTTTAAATAGTAATATGATTGTAGCTTTTGACCACTGGTCTGGTGTATTTTCGGTTCTAAGTATATTATTGAATAATACTTGAAGAGGTTTCAAAAGTACATCGGATAATGTTTTAAGGATTTCGTTGGTAATGTTGTCGCTTCCTGGGGTCTTGTCGTTTTTTTGGGATTTTATTGCGTGTTCGATTTCTGAAATCAAAATGATTGGTGTCTCCGCATTGGAATCTGCTCTATGATACTCGTTCGATTTTGTGGCTGGGAAGGAAAAGGTACTACCTGTGGCAGTGTAGAGCGTTTTGTAGAAGTATGTGGCTTCACTTATGATATCAGAACGTCGTGATTGAATAATTCCCTGTTTATTTTTCAACTTTCCTGTCCACTCTGACTTATCACTCAACTCTTTATAAGCTTTACGTACAGCCCCTGTCTTTCCTATGAATTTTTCGAAGGTACTTTGTCGTATTGCTTTTTTTTTGCTGTAAAATATTTCTATTAATTTTTTTGCTTATTCTTGATATTTCGGATTTTACTTCTTTTGTTCTCTTTTTTGTATATAATTCTTTCCTCTGTTTTAAGAGAACTTCTGTTTCATCATTTATATATGTATTTGTTTATATGTTTGTTTTTCCGTGGCAGTTGTTTCAAAAATTCTTGTAACACTATTTCTAGCTGGTCGTATTGGTTTTGTACCTGTATATGTGAATTAACAGCTTCCATGAATTTATTTCCCCAGTAGCTAGTGTCGTCCGCTGAAATAGTCAGTTGTTGCCTAGTGTAGTCAACGGATTTTATTTTTCTTCTTTTTGATTTTAAAGTTAATGATAGTTCGCATCTAATCATCCTGTGGTCAGTATTGAAGTTCAGGTTTTTTATTATATCAAATTTCCTTATACAGTTGGATTGATTTGTTAGTATGTAATCGATCTCGTTAAAATGCTGACTATTAGGGGATCGCCATGTCCATTTTTTGTGTGGTCTGCTTGGGAACATGCTGTTCATAAAGCAGTAATCATTTTCGACTGCGAATTGTACTAGTCTTTCGCCGTGAGAGCTTCTTTTCCCATATGAGTATTTACCTATATTTCTTCCTTCGTTTTGTTTAGCTTTTCCTATTTTTGCATTGAAATCACCAAGCAAAATTACATTTTTAGTGTGGATTGAGTCCAAGGCCGATTGCACTGTTTTATAAAAATATTCAATATCTTCTTTAGTGCTTTGCTCTGTAGGGGCGTATAATTGAACAAGTGACCAGGTAGAGTTGTGAGATGTTTGTATTTCTAGTAACGCTACACGGTCTGAAAAGCTTTTTATATTCAGTATATCATTCTTTAAATACTTTTTAATTAAGAATCCCACTCCATTTCTTCCTTTCGTCCCAGGTGTATGAAACAAAATAAAATCGGTGTGTTCTTCAATTGTTTCTTTTTCTCTTCTTGTTTCACATAAACCTATAATGTCCCATTTTATTGACTTAACAGCGTATCTTAACTCTTCAATTCTGCTGTCTAATAATAATGTTCTTACATTTATACTGGCTATATAGAGATTTCGTGATTTTTGTTTTTTGCTTGTGTTTATATTTTTATTGTTTTTGATTTGGTTTTGATCGTGGTTTAGGAGGCAGTGGTCTGACTTCTCCTCGGTGACCGGCCGGCTTGGAGAAGGTAGAGAGGTTAAAATTGCAGAGGCGCTAGTTAGTTTTTTTGAGTATCTTTCGCATTAACCGTTGGTGGTGCCTGTTCGTTAAGGTTCAGCTGCGACGGGCGTAAGAAGCTAGTTATAGTTTGTGATTTGTTTCTTTTAGTTATTTGTTTTGTCCTTTCGTTGCTGCTTTCTGTTCCCGTTTCCTTAAATGTTTCTTCAGGTGATATAGACATAAGACGTTTATTTTTGTTCCTTTCTGTGGGTGTACGGATTTCAGATTCGCGTGTTTTTAGTGTCACAATTTTGTCGTAGCGTAAAATTACTCTTTTTCCTGACTCGCGCTCGCGTTTAAGGTCTTCTTGTAATTCTTTTCGTTTTTACAACACGTTAGGCGGAAAATCTTCTTTTAGGTAAATATTTGCATCCTTCAGCGATTTTTTCTTCTTAAGTATCTCTATTTTCCTGCTTGTTGTTGTTATTGTGACAACTACTGGCCTGATTTTACCTGTGTTTTTTCCTATCCTATTAGCGTGTTCGATTTCCCATTTCTGGCAAGGTATTTTCATCTGGTTGTTGATAATATCTAACACTATGGAGAGTAAACTTTCGTACCCTTTCTCTTTCTCTTCAATTCCAAAAAATATAACGTTTTTTCTTCTGAGTTGTTTATCTAAGATATCTATAGTTTTTTGTTGTTGTTCAATTTTTGTTTCCAACTCTTTATTTTTGGTTTCGAAAATGAGAAATTTTTCATCTATTTTGTTATTTATAAATTCTTTAATATTTAGTTCCATCTCTTTCATTTCTTGCTTATTCTTTGACATGTCATCTTGTATATTTTGTAAAATTTTTACGACTTCTTCCATTGTTTATGTACCACTAACGCCCTCTATTGGAAGCTGTTGTAGCGCAGGAGTTTTTATTATTGTTGCAGATATCTTCGCTACTCCCCGATAGATGGCGCTATTACGGTACCTTTAGATGGCGGTAATTTTTATTTTACCTTCCGTTTATATTTGAAATTATACTATAAACAAGATTTTCAAAACATACGGTTTTTCACACTTATCCTTCTCCTGGATTTCGCGTAACAGGTGTGGATGTTAGTCTTTATAAGTTATTTTCGTAAATTATTCCCCAGTCGAAGCGTTTCGTGCTGATTTAGATTTCGGTTGTTTTTTCGAATATTTCTTCGTGAATATCACATTTATCAAGCACATAACATTAGTCCGGTGAATTCACAACTTGTTTCACGTAATTATCACTTTTACTCTTCAATTTACAACTGTTATATCATAAAAACAATTATTTATAACAGAGCCAATGTTAACACGAGCACAGATGCGCCCTCTCTCCCATATGTCCACTGAATATATGGCATATATAATGTCAGCATTCCATAGGGCTCAACCTTTCAATCATTGAGGAATCAATAGCTACAACAGTAACTGTATTATATAAAAACTGTAGCAAAACAAGTGCATGACGATAACTTAACATATTTTTTTGTAATTCGATTGCTGAATGGCAATTAAAATTTTAAACAATATGTATAATTAATTAAATCGCTCGGATATTGCAAGTTATATAATATATGACAGATCGTTTGTGGCGACATCTATCGCGCGACTACGAAGTACATAACTAGAGAAAAACTGACGTATCCTACATCGCGCTATCAAAGTTATCAAAGTGATTGAGTACATATATAAGAACCTGACAACAACCGTTGGGGCAGTAGCCTGCCAGACACAACACCCGTCTGGTCGGGAGATCCTCCCTTTGCGATGGCGGATGAAGAACTTCACACTCTGTTCCTCACACACCTCCTCCAACCGTTATTGCAGAATCTAACACTCGATCGCAAACTTTAGTCACGAACAACATACTCATAAAAATCAATGCTGCGATATAAAATTAACTTGAAAACAAACAAATAAAATATTGAATCTTTGTATTATTTCGAAAAATAATTTATTAATATTATCAGTTAAGGAAAATTCGAACGATAATGTCGAACGATTTATACGTATTGCAATTAAAATAAATTGTTTTCGATTCTATTGATACGATAGAGTCGATAATAATATCGGATTTTTTGGTATGTATCTGTCAACGCGACAACGTTCCATTAAATTTAATTTTTATAATTGAAAGCATTTTAGCTTTATGGTATCATATCAATATTGAATTGGAACATATTTCCACTGCTTTTTATAAGTTGTACCGTAATTGACAATTTATATCTTCCAAAAAAAAAAAATATTGTCAAGTTGAAAGCAAACACGTACCTATATTTTACCAGAAAAGGAAATTCAATCCACGATCTTAAGAGGAGACATTGGGTGAGAACTGAGCTTATTTACGAGTATAGTTAAAGGCTTTAATCTCGGCTGGAAATCTTCAAGTTGAAATTATCTGATTTTCCAGTCTATCTGTTTGCTTCATCGTAAAAACTTTTAACTACAACGTTATCATTTAGCTTGTATTTTTAAAAACGATAATTTAGTTTTTTATTTGAATTAAGATAAAAATATGTTCAACAAATCATAAAAATAACAATTTATAACTATATAGGTATAATGTAATAACTGGATCGGCAATCAAGGCTCACCTGATGGTAAGCAATTACCATGGTGTAGTGGTGAATATAGTCAATATTTTTGTTGTCAGATAAATATTACATATTTATTATGTTCTACTTTATAATGTATATAATGTGTTCATGGGTTTGTTTATTAGGTTAAACATATAATAAAATGGTAGGAAAGTCAAAACTGTACATTGAATATTTTTTTAAAAGAATATTTGGGGTGTGATCTACAATCGATACCGAAGCCAAAACTATAGTTTTTAGAATTTTGTCTATTTGTCTGTTTGTCTGTATGTATGTCCGGGATAAACTCAAAAAGTACTGCATGGATTTACTTCAAATTAGGCACGAATATTATTAAGAACTCGGGTCAACATATAGGCTACATATTATCATGCTATCACCTACCGGGAACGAGCAGTGAACCTTTATTTCCTCAACGCATTCTGTAACAACGTGTAATCTAACGACGCATATTTGAATGTTGTTGTTATTATGTTAATAACCATGCTATAAGCTAGCTTCACACTATAAATAAAGACATTCTGTGGTATATTTAGTATCAGCATTGCACCCGTGCGAAGCCGGGGCGGGTCGCTAGTTAAAAATAAATAGTCTCTGCATAGAACAACGTTTATTTTTCTTAACGGATACACTTAATTGCTCGTTGCGGGTTATGGTATTCGCATGTATAATAAAATCCCACAAACAATTTTGGAATTACCTCAACATAAATTTAAAGTTTTTAGTAAAAAATATATATAAAAAGCTTATTATTCGGTGCAGGATTACATAGTTGATAAAGATTTGTGGACTTGGTGACGCTGTATTTTATGAAACATGCTACTAATGGAGTGGAGTTTCTTTCCGATTCTTCTAATCTACATTCCGAATCGGTGGTAGCTTTACTTCTACAAATATAATAATTTATTTTTAAAGTTTTAATTTGTAAAATGACGATCCAAAAGTGCTCTTGGAGCCTATTTGAATAAAGCTGTTTTTGATTTTGATGATTTTGATTTTATTAATCTGCTACACATTAAACGTTTACTACCTAGACTATAGATTACAAACAGTGGATCTAATTTTACTACATTTTTATTTCCTGTAACAAAAGATAAGTTATTAATAAAAATTTAATACCAGTGTACAAAAGTTTTAGGTTCAAAGGAATTTTACTCTAGATGCATCTCTACATACATGTTGGTGCTGGCAGCATACGTTATTGTCAGAATTGTATAAAAGATAATTTAAAAAAATACCGATATATTCATAAAATACAAAATTGGGTGGTACGAACTTCGACGAGTCAGGTCCTGAGAGTCGGTTGTTCAGAATGGAATAATGGCTTTTGTCTACAGATAAGGGTTATGTAGAGCATGTTTTTATGTAAACTTTTTATGTTATTTTTGTATTTTTCAGCAAGTTTAGTGGGTAAAATAAGATCTTTTGTGTAATTTTGGAACATCTTTGATATTATAATATAATGAATCTATGTTCATGATTACTACAGGATTGTTTGTTTTATCTAGAGCAGCAATGTCAGGAATACTTTAACTGGTGCAAGTCTGGGTTCAATCTTTTGAGAAGAAGATTCTAGTCACCAGACAAGAACTACAAGAACAATAAATTACGCAGTGTATCGACAAGCAAACAATGCAAATCCAATAAATTAATATTAGTAAATTACATTTTTCAAATATAAAAAAGTCTACTATATACCTAAACATTAAATACATAATATGATTATTTATTTATTTTACACCTAATTGTACAATAAAATAAAAAGGCAACATTAAAAATAATTTGTAGAAAAAATGATTATCGTCTTGAGTCTTCGGTGCGACAAAGTCAGCCCCACGGTCACCAACCCGCCTGCCCAGCGTGGTGACTATGGGCAACACACATGACTTCACGCCATTTTTAGCGCGAACTTGTGGAGGCCATCTCCAGCAGTGGACTGCGATAGGCTGAAGTGTGTGTGTGTGTTTGTATGATTATCATTTATTGTAACACATTAAATCATTACCAATTGATTAAAAAAGAAACTTCTTATTATTAAGCTTTATTAATGCCAAGATTGGACTTACTATCATCATCTTTTATTCTCACATAACAACAGGATAAACGTTTAATACAACTTACAAGGGATCACGGCGGCTATGTCATCTCTGTCTGAGGTTTGTCTGCTATGTCTGCTAAGGTTTGTTACGTAAAACATATTAATGTTTGAACTTGTTACCTAGGTCTTAATAAAATGAAAAACAGCTTTTATAAGACAAAACCATGTTTTTACACAAAATTGGCTAATAATTAATAGTTGAAAGCCAAAATACCCAACTCCGTCTCATTCGTTCTCACTCACGATTCTATATTTTCACGTTTAATGACCAATTGTAGAAAAACAAAAAACTACATGACCCAGCGAAATTTTAACTACCTTTTTTTCGTGAATAATTCATTTTTTTTTAACATACGAATCTTGACCAGAAAATAAAAAAAATGGAAATTATGCGCGTACATACCGTCGATTCAGTTTTACTTGTATTGATAAATCTATTGCCATTTTCCGTAGCGAGAAAACCTTTAGCGGATCATCTAAAAAAATTTACCATTAGTTTAGATTATAAATATTTTCTTTGGATTTGGATATTCATAAAACTAAACTTCTATCGTTTGTAAAGCCTAACCAAACTTGTTTGTCAAAGGTTTTTTGTTTTTATCTCTCGGGATATCCCTCATTTTTCTGTAAACAAAAAAATCTTTGATGTGTATATTATTATATGATTTATGATATTATTATTGTAAGTATACTCTCTTTTTTATATAAAATAGGTTTTATTTTATGTAAATAAAAAAAAATAATTTTCATTAATTGAAGTCGTATAACTTTTGAAGTACTATAGTTTTTAAATATTTTTGAATATCATATCAAAAATTGACCGCTCCAGCGGGATTCGAACCCGCGTCTCCGACTTCCCGCGGGAAGTCGGAGACGCGGGTTCGAATCCCGCTGGAGCGGTCAATTTTTGATATGATATTCAAAAATATTTAGAATTCCTAATGTGTGGGTACACAGAAATAAAAATCGTACATATTACTATAGTTTTTTTTTATGAAAAAAACACAATAATTGTGTTTGCAACTTCAAATTACATCGACAAATAATACAACATATGTAGTATAAGCAATAGTCAATTAAATACACATTATTAGGAATAACACAAAAAGTACTCGTCAAATATCGATAAAATTAAAATCGGACCACACTACAACACTAGCTTTTGATTAGAAAAAGAATCATCATATATATTAATACGATAAGGTTAAGATGTTTGCCTCCCTGTTTAGAAAAAAAAATCACAATTACTCTACATAAATTATACATAATTTTATAGATAATGGCTTGCTCTACTGGTATCTACGACTAAAAATATTAATATTGCTTTCATTTTTGTAAATTAATTAATTTTAAAACAATGGCAACACGTTTGACGGTATTTTTTTTACTTATTCAGTGCGACTTATTCGTACAAGCATTGCTAGTCATTAAAATGTATACACTCAGAAAAAGTTATGAGATAGCACACTTAAAAAAAAAACAGTCGAATTGAGAATCAAACAAACGGTCAGAAACAGTCGAATCAAACCTACATTAATTTCAAATTTAGGCGTCAAATTAAGCGTGGATATAGCCGGGGTTTGTGATAATATTGGTTTTTAATTTGTGTAGTTCTAAGAAACCAAATCGTTTACTTAGTGTATATCAGTACCGTTAAGTTAAAAGGCTAAATATATATTGTCTTAATTTATAGTAAAACTGTAATATGTCTCATTCTGACTAGTAAAAACAGATAATTTAATAAATAATAGTATAAACTAAACTAAAAAACGCGCTTTTATAAATAAACCAAACTACAAAGGAATAATCTTATCAAATTAGTCTATTGTCATCGATTATCGAAGTTTAAATGAAATTTGACCATTTGAAGATGGTCAAAATGAAGTCAAAAGGAGTCGGTTACAAACATACAAACATACAAGTGAAGCTAATAAAAACGTTTTTACGGAACACTCTATAATCGATAGTAAAGAAGAAATACACATTTTACATATATACATATATATTATTGTTACTCTTATGTTTTGCGTGCATAAATCTATACTAATATTATAAAGCTGAAAAGTATGTTTGTTTGTTTGAACGCGCTAATCTCAGGAACAACTGGTCCGATTTGAAAAATTCTCTAATTGCTAGATAGCCCATTTATCTGGGAAGGCTATAGGTTATATCATCACACTAAGACTAATAGACGTGGAGCACTAATGAAAAATGTTTCAAAATCAGGTTTTTGTTTCCTTTTGAGAGCTTCCACTGCGTGTACTGCAGATTCGCAAAAATCATGTATAACAGAACTGTTCCTTTTCCACGTGGACAAAGTCGCGTGCAGAAGCTAGTTTTTAAAATACTTTCATAGAATATATTATATTTTATAAGTCTAGATAAATGGTCTATTGCGTATCTCTTATCTGTTGTCTACCTTTAAACATTCTAAATACTATTTTTTTTTTTCATACAATACAATAACATTTTCCTGATTTGTTTGTTGTTGTTTTTTATTTTCCTCTGAAACCAATCTTTCCGATGAATCGACAATAAACACCTACCATTTTTTCATTTATTTAAGTTTCATAGAATTCGCGGTTCGCAAGACACAACTACGTATGTCAGATCAAAGAGATTAAAAATAAATATAAGTACAGAAGACAGTAGAGATATGTAGATACAAAGAAGAACGTTGTAATGACTGAAAATGACACAAGCCTAACACACTTTCGAGGCCGAGCCAGCGTCTATGCGCTGATGTTGTTCATCCGAAGATAAAAATATGACAGCATTTTTAAAAAGACTACATTTGGCACGAGCTCAGATTCCAACGTTTCATACATCTTAGGAATATGTGATACAATGCCTAAGAAATAATAGATATGTAATGGTATTGTTTGGAAAATATTTTGTAATACTTTTGAAATAAGAACATTCCGACTTTATGAAGAAAAGTAAGGTTAGAGCAGGGGTGAGCAGCCCGCGGCCCGCGGGCCGCATGTGGCTCGTATATAGATTTTGTGCGGTCCGCCAATAGCTGACATAATAAGGCACACCATTCAATACCTGTACCATCAATGGAATCAAAATGAATGGAAATCAAATATATGTTTTATAACAAAACTATTTTTAGGTATTTTTTCCACGAAACACGAAAACACGCCGATAGTTCCCGAACGACATTGTGACGTCACAGTGTTAATTTGATGAAGTGTTTAGATTTTTAAACCGTTGACACTGTACTATCGTGAAATTGCTTTAACATTATAAGGTCACCAATAATTATGGCCGTTCGATGGTTTTTTTTAAAATTTTATTAATTTTGGCATTGTTTACAAATCATTTAAAAGAATTTTTGTCACAATTGTATCTACAATTTGTGTTTTAAAGTAGGTACATAAATAAATCGATTTTTTTTTCAAATCAAAATCTAACAAATTGCAAATCATTACTATTTTTACATTAGCTTTAAATATTTATTGATAAATATTGTGTAGAGTAAATATAAAAATGATGATTTAGAAAGTATAATAAATCTATATAGTAAATCTATATCAAAGAAATTTTTGATTTCAATTGGAATGATTTTCTAGAATTCAAATTCGTTTGAAAAACTTGGACTGACATATTTACATCTAAAGACGTATTGACAAACATTCAACACACAAGAAAAATTATACGCTTACAAACATGACCTTCGATTGGAAATCGAGCCAACGCTCGTCAACTTAATGGAATTTTCGCCACAACGCGAAAACGATTGTAGTAATCATAATAATCAGTTAAATATTTTAGCAAATATCACGCATAAGAGGCCTTCGAATTGACTTTAAATGTATGTTAATGTGAACCCCGGAGACTCTATTAGTTTAACAAGACAGCGGGAGTTTGAATAATTTCGTAAACTTTGATCGTCGTACTAATCTTCTGCCTTTGATATTGAAATAGTTTGGGAATTTATCGCTTTCGATAAACAAACGAATCTAACAGATAATTTTCATCTTATTTTCTTTGTATCTTTTAATCATGTACAATAAAGAGTATTATTATTATAATATTAGTTGTTTTTTTTTAATTGCTACAAAAATTAAAGAAATAAAAAAATGGCTGTCTGTAAAGTTGATTTACGGACGATAGTTTAACGTGACAACGTCATAACAAAACATCTTTTCGGACGCATAGACCAATCGAGTGGAAGAGAGAAAGATGCGACGCAAGCGTACAATGAACGCAACGGGACAATGGGCGTAACGAAACAATGAGTCATCCGTTTTCGGACATGCAGCCGGCGTTCATCGATTAGGCATTGTCACCTCAAAAAGTGTTTGTATGTATGTGTGTATGTGTGTGTGTGTGTGTGTGTGTGTGTGTGTGTGTGAGTGCAGTAATATTTAAGGATACATTTACAAGAATGGGCATGTCTCAACGTAGCGACGCTGAATACTGGCTCAGCGTTACTGCTTCATACGAGTTTTCCCATATTGTTCTCAAGTGGCAGGCCTTATATAGTTTCTTCAAATATAGTTTTCGGGGCTTTATCATATGTTTTAACATACACACAGTCATTTTTATTTATTTATTTATTTTATACTTTATTGTACAACATCTCGTCCTAAGTTAAGTAGCTTAATGCTTTTTATAGGTATTTTTTATATATTTATTTATAGATATTCAAAGAAATAATACTCATATAAATAAATTAATAAATACAAATGTTACACCCAGATCCAGGCGGGAATTAAACCCGCAACCCGTAGATAAGAAAGAAGCCACAGCGCCAACGGCCTAGTCAAAAAAGTTTTTTTTTTTAAATTATAAATTGTGTAATTAAATATAATCTAGTCTCGCTTACTAAACAAAAAAAAAAAAAAAAAATAACGCGCGCAGATAGTAAAACAAATACTTTATGTTTTACAAATGGCATGAGCAACTAAAAGCCTCTTGATGTTGTGAAATACAATTATAAAAAATACATATTCGAAAAACCAGTCTCCAGGTTCAATAAGTCATTTATTTAATACGATTAAAGTGAGAGCAGCTTAAAATAAATTATTTTGGCAGAATCCATGAAATGAAAAATAAATCATCTCTTTAAAGGTAAAGTAAATATTGTAATTATTATAATTGATCGCAGTCGCAGTTGTATATTTTCATAAAATAGTGTGTTTATCGATTTAAACCAGAAATTGTTTTTAAATGTGTTATGTTGATCGTCTCCTTTTTATTTCATCATCACTTCAGCCTATCGCAGTCCATTGCTGGACATAATTCCTCAAGTCCTCCAAAAATGGCGTGAGCTCATGTGTCATTTTATTCCATACTTGTATCTTATTTAAATTTCCGGTTAAGATTATTTTATTGTTCAAATACATTTTTGAAATTTGTAGTGAATGGCAATTGATGTTAAAACATTTTTTTATTATTATTTAATTATTAATTCAATAAATTGCATTTAAAAAACATTTATGACTTGAATAACTTTTTTTATATTCCTTGTCTATCATCGCTTATTTGGATTCGTAATGCCTATTTTTTTGTCAGCTGTTATCGTCTCGTAAAAAAATAACTAACGGAAAAATTTACACTTTTCCATCACCGTTCTCCATAACTTTCACTTTAAAAAGATGCAGCATTTATTACCTTTGTAATTAGAAAACTAAATTCCGTGTACATCTTTCCCATTTTGAAAATAAGCATTCAAACATTTCTTATATTATTAAAAACTTTTGTAGGGTATAGGTACTCGCTTTGTCGGCAGTGCGCGTGTGCCTTAGCGACCGCGCGGAGCCCTATTCAGCGTTAAATTAAATTTAAATAATAGAAATAGAAGAACCCTTTGGAAGTTTTCTCTTCTTTAAAATACGAAATTCCTTTTTCTTTGCTTCTTAATTTGTTCATAACTTTTGAATTTTTTTTTTGCGTGCTAGAAAATCCATCCAATATATTTTTATACACTTTTTCTTCGTTTCGGATCGAATGGCTCATATTTTAATGAACTTTAGCTCTTATTTAAGACGATTTTGAGATTTTTGACTAGACTATTGTAGGTTTGTATAATCCAAGAAAAAAGATTGTAAAATAATTAAATTAACACTCTTTACCTTGGGATCTATAAAGTTAAACGAGTTTTAGATGACTTTGCTCGTCGTAAATGAACATTTTAAGAATGGATAAAATTATGTTAACCAATGAGACGTTAGACCCTACGTTGGCGCAACGCTCAGAGCACCAGTTTGTGGCTGTTGCTGTGGCGGTTGCTGGTTCGATCCGGGCACATTACAAACATTTGTATTGGCCATACAGATGTTTGCTATGCTCTGAGTGTTTGTGAAGTGGGTCTCCCTACCGTGCCTCGTAGAGCACGTTAAACCATTGGTCCTGGTTGTTATCATGTACACCTGATAGCGATCGTTACTCATGCTATTACGAATAAGCAATATTAGGGTTAACTCCGCCAATCTGCATTGGAGCAACGTGGTGGATTAAGCTCTGATCCTTCTTCTACATGGGGAAAGAGATCTATGCCCAGTAGTGGGATATTACAGGCTGAAGCGTAGCTCTGGATCATACAATAGCTAACATTTAATTGAATATAATTTAGTATATTGTTTATTTTTCCAGGAAACTTTATAACCCTCGACATAAATAGAAGAAGCATTTTAATGGCTATATTGTCAATCAAGCCAAATCTCATTCCTGCCAAACCATCGTCAGGGGTTCAAAAACACATAGAGCAGAAACATATATGTGCATGACAAAAAAAGCCGATAGTAATATTAGTTATAAGTAGCGATCAATCATCACATCCGAACCTAGAATATCAAATCAAATCAAATCAAAAATAGCTTTATTCAAATAGGTTCCAAGAGCACTTTCGAATCGTCATTTTACAAATTAAAACTTTAAAAATAAATTATTATTTTTGTAAAAGTAAAGCTACCACCGATTCGGAATGTAGATTCTGCAGAGAAGAATCGGCAAGAAACTCCGCAGTTACTCTTTTGAAAATAATAAATAAACTGTGTTTTAGTACAAAATTAGAAACATGTTGCATGAAATACAGCGTCACTAAGTCCACACACAATAATACGGTAAAATACAGTACTTGTGATTGAACCTGAGAATTAGCATAATAACACTATCGTCGTGAGAGCATCATCTATTCTAATTAAATGTAATAAACCTCAAATTAAGGCGAAAGGAATATTTCCATTTCAATTCATCTAATAGACAGGCGCGGCTTTATATACGACAGTTAATTATGCAATTTACGCCTCTACTAGTTGATATGTATGAAGTAACTAGATACGGTAACACAATTATAATTACAGGTGCCACTCGGAATCTTAACCGTGTAAGTGGGTTACGAGATAAAATTTATCCTAAATCGTAATCATAGGCTTAAACTATTTAGTGTTCTAACTTAATTCCAAAGCATAAATAGTGTAACCGACTTTAAAAAGAGGAGATTTCTCAATTCGACCGTATATTATATTTTTATGTGTGCGGACAACTTCTTCGTTTATGAACGAAGCCAGGAACGGATGAACGGATCGGAAAGAAACCAGGATCCGATGTCATCCTAGAAAAATCGAGGGGTATCTTCGAAAATCGTAGTGACGACTAGTGCATTTCTTATTTTTTTTCGTCAACTTACGTTGTATTACTTGTCGATGTAATTGAAGTCGGTTTTTTTCGTTTGCTAGCAAACACAATTATGTCACAAAATATTTTGATAACTTGACACGTAAAATTATCGTGTATGTGTTGTGTGAATGTATCTCTTAGTAATGTAAGTCTCGTAGACCTTGGGACAAAAATTAGCCTTAAATCTTTAGACTCGAATTAATCTTAGATAAAGTTCATTCAACGTCATCCTTAGAAGATAAGAGGTGTTTGCGTAGAAGAGTATACTGAGTTGACATTTGATATGTATTGTTATATAATAATCTAGGTTACGGCAAACAAACGTAACATTCACCTGATGGTAAGTGATTACCGTAGCCTATAAACGCCTTAACCACCAGAAGCATCGCAAGCACGTTACCGACCCTACCCCCAATCCCCAGGCGCTCTGGTCACCTTACTCACCAACAGGAACACAACAATGCTTGATAGCAGTATTATTTAGCTCAAATCTTCTGTAAGGTCGAGGTACTGATCCAAATTTGAGCCGGATATTTCCAGCTGTACTAGGGACTTTTTAGTGCAGTTCGTCTTTTTTACTTCTGAACTTGCATACGTAAAATACAGCAATTGTAATAATATCAAGCGATTTTTGTGACTATGTTTCATAAATTGTTAATGTCGTTTCCAGTAAACTATGTTTGTTCTCCATCGAATATTAAAAAGACTGAATCAACATTTGAAGGAAAAATTAGCTTGACATAATTACCAATGTACTGTTATTATGTCATATTGTGTGCATTGATAGCCGATAATTACTTTCGAGTCCATTATATTCATATTATTTTAATGACAGTATTTTGAAAGTAATTTTTTATTTTTATCTATCCACTGTTATAATAAATAATTTATGGGTTTTTGTTTTTTTGTGATGGGTAAAAATGTTAGACTCGCGTCAGGACATGTGATCTAATCGAAAATTCGTAAGATAAAGAGTGCGTTCCACTAAAGGCCCACAACGCCATCGACCACGACCGCTGAAATTGCTGTTCCACTAACGTAAAAAACGCCGCGGGTGTTGGAGTGGAATTTTATAAGTGGATCGCATATTTGGTCGCTGTTAGGTGTCAGTCGTGTGTTCGCAATATGGTGGCATGGTGAAAACATGCAGCTGGGGGGTTGTGAGTGAATATTTCGCATGGATTGGAGTAAAACTTAACTCGACATGGATTCCCAGTAATTTATCGTTGCGTTTTTGCTGAATCGAATGAGAGATTACATTCACAAATTGACATTGACAGTTGTTTCTTTTTTAATTCCTTTTGTTGAAAGCTAACTCTGACCCACCCGTATTTTGTGGGCGAAGTGCTGTGACGTCAAGCATCGTTCGCGATGACCAAGGGTCTTAGGTGGAATAATATGAAAGGCTTTGTGGACGTTGCGGTCGCTTAGTGGAACGCGGCCAAAGGTATACAAAAATGTCAAATTGACTTTCACTGACAGTCAACAACGATCGAATATCGACAAGAAATAAAGCAATTCGTGCAAAATTATTCCCTAATCCTTCCTAATCCTAAATATCAAAATGCACAACGTTAATATTCAAGTTTTAACTTCTGCCCCGGAGTGTAACCCAATGTTTTTTTTTTGTCTGTGTGTATGTATGCGGGTTTGCTTTCATTTTCACTATTCGTCTTAACTTACTTCACTGGGCGTATAAATAGCACAAATATAATTAAAAATTGACTCCACAAAGTTGATAATAATACTAATATTCTGTATTGTACACCACAGTAATTATGCAATAAAATATCTACAAAGGGGTTCTTATCGTTAAAAGAGCAATATCTCCCAGACAACCTTGGGCATAGGACAAGATACAATATCAATTATTCGAGATACAAAATTATTAATTCCACCGATTTTAAACGTATCTTTAATCTAAAATAATTCCTTAAATAAATTTACTCGTACTGAAATACTTTAATGTAATATAAAATATAATATGATATTTCTGTGACAAAATTTGTGTTCAAGAGCTGAGAACTAGTCTCCTAACGGCCACTACGGTTCCTTCGCTAATTTGAGGAGAAGCGGAATTCCGCAATTTAACCGCTTTTCACTATTCCCTTAAGTGTTCTCGGGTCGGTATGGATTTTGCCAAAGAGAGCTTACTTATATAAAGGTTTAGTTTATCTATACAAATAAATAAAATTGTAGTGTCTGTTTGTAATATTAAAATAACCGCTTTTTACTAAATGCATATGGATGTATACATGGTACATATACTATATAGAATAACATTTTATACAATTTTCGTCTGTCTGTCTGTTTGCTCCAGCTAATCTCTGCAACAGCTAGACCGATTTTGATGGGGCTTTCACTGGATGTATTAAGGAGTAACTTAGGCTACTTAGATTTTAGAAATTTATTTATTTTATAACTCTGCGAACTTAATAACTTTTTTGTTAAATTCCACGTGGACAAAGGGGCACAGCTACCTAGTATCTGAAATAAAATTAAAAATTTCGGATATAAATAGACAAACTTTGATTTTTTTTTTCGTCATGATTGCTACGGTTATCTGTAGCTTTATTGCTTTTTGTTGGTAAATAGCTGTAGGTAATTACAAGTCTGTTTCAATAGAATAGTCTTCGCAATTAGGCTGTAACATCCCACTGTTGGGCATAGGCCTCTTTTTTTTTCAAGGACAGGCATCCAAACCGGAAAGAAATATTTGTAAAAATACAAATATCCATCCCGAGCGAGATTCGAACCCGCAAACCGACAGTGTTTTAGGCGACCATTCGCACCACAACACCAGAGTGGCTGTTGAATAGAAAAATAGTATTGTTTGGATAAATTAGTAAAGGAGTTTTTCAGTGGCATAAAATATTTTCCATCTTCGACAAGTTGATTTATAATGTGAGCATTAGATCTCGAAATTAGTAACTCAAATAAGCAATTGTTTTTCTTCTTTTGTTTTTTGTTCAAATCAGTAAAATCATGAAAATCCAGAGCTATAAATCATTTAAAAACAATGTCTTGACAAATAATGTAAAATTTAGACGTTGAAGAGACTTGGGATTTGAGCTGAGAATCAATTGCGTTTTTAGTATTAGAAAGAGCAAATTCGTCATTCGTATTGTGAAATTAAATGACATTTTTAACCGACTTAAAAAAAGTGAGGAGGTTACTCAATTTGACCGTATATATATATATATATATATATATATATATATATATATATATATACGGTATATATATATATATATATATATATATATATGTATCTTCAGGGATAAATATGTCGTTTATGAACCGATTTTGATAATTATTTTTTTGATGGAAAGGAGATATCCCTAGTTTGGTACCATGATAAGGAAACCAGGATCTGATGATGGAATCCCAGAGAAATCGAGGGAAACTCTCGAAAATCCGCATAACTTTTACTGGGTGTGCCGATTTTAATGATTTTTAATTTAATCGAATGCCGATGTTTATCATGTGGTCACATTTAAATTTCATCGAGATCTTTTGGAGTCATCTTTGATAATGCGTATTTACTTGACTTTTTTTGCATCTACCTACGTTGTATTACTTGTCAATATAATTGAAGTCGGTTTTTCTTCGTTTGCCTGCAAACACAATTATGTACCAAGCTATCAGGCACAGTAAATTCTATTACTCTTGTAAAAAATGAAGAATTTTTTTTATCTCGATAACCATCTAAAATAATTCTAATGAAAACCAAACATTACTTTTTACAGCTATGGCCCGGTCTAGTAATATCATCGCTTTGCGTAGTAATTCTTCATTTGTCTATACAGCCAGTACTTCATAGTATCTGCATATAAATACGAAATAACTCGTACTCCTTTGAGACAGAAACCAAGTCTGAATGCTTGATATGGGTAAATCATTAGTGCGTTTTGCAGTTTGCTGTCAAGCTATTTAAAAAGCAGAATGAATATAAATTTGTTTTCTTTGATCTGTCATCTAAATTTACATTCCATGTGCAATGCATAGGAATTTGTAATACTATTTATTTTTATTTAATTTTGTTTAACTGAAGTAGGGCACATCGGGAAATTTCCTGCTCAAAATATGGAGCAGCCCGACTGGGGAAGTACCTCGACCTTACAGAATATCACAGCTAAATAATACTGCTTTCAAGCAGTGTTGTGTTCCTGTCGTTGAGTTAAGTGACCAGAACTCCTTGGTCTATATATCGTCTATAAGCTCTGGTAATCGCTTACCATCAGGTGAGACGTACGCTTGTTTGCCGACGTAGTAATATATATATAAAAAAACATACAATTATATGGAGTAGGTGTGTGGTTAAAAGGTGGACTTAAAGTCATAAAGCCGTATCTACTTTAAAACTTACTACAAATATTGATTGAGATAAATGTACAAATTAAGAGCAAAAGACAATTATTAAAAAGGGACACATAATCTATACAAATATTATAAAGCTAAAGAGTCTGTTTGTTTTTTTAAATAAATTAACCTCAGGAATAACTGGTTCGAATTGAAAACTTGTTTTTGTCTTGAATGGTTTGTTTACCGAGGGAGGGTAAATAAAATTTAATTTGGCACGATTTTTCCTCAAATTAATGCGACTCAATCTGCAGGGCACAGCAAGTCTACATACATATATTTTAGTTTTAAGCTTAAAATATAAAGATAAAAAAATATATATCTCTTTTTTTAAAACCGTTGAAATATTAGAGGAAAAGATAATAATAATAATTCTATGAAATAAAGTGGTTTCCTTTTACTGAAAACATTACGTCGTCTCCCGAGTAGGATAAGACAGTAAGACGCTTGGGAACTGTACGCCAACGCCTATTTGATGATGATTTATAGGAACGACCTTTTACTGTCAAGCTTGATAAAATACTCCAGTCGTTGCATTTCTTCTAAATTTATTGAATTCTATATTATTAACGAGCCCGTTGGCACAATTGGGTTGACCCCACTTTCCGCTCCAAGGACTGTGGGTTTAATGCCTGCCACGAGTTTTAGCTAAAGTTTTAACTAAATTTAGAGTTAGAGGGGTAAAACTGTTAACTAAAACTACTTTTATGATTCAGAGCAAATTTCATGGGTGTTGGTTTTTTATGCAAGAAAGAATAAATTAACTGAGTTAGGGCACAGCAGGAATTTCCTGCTCAAAATATGGAGCAGCCCGACTGGGGTAGTACCTCGTACCTTACAGAAGTTCACAGCTAAATAATACTACTTTCAAGCAGTGCTATGTTCCTGTGGTGAATAAGATGAACAGAGCTCTTGGGGGGATTAGGGGTAGGGTCGGCAACGCACTTGCGATGCTACTGGGGTTGCAGTAGTCTATAGGCTGTGGTAATCGCTAGCCATAATGTGAGCCGTACGCTTGTTTGTCGATCTAGTTATATAAAAAATAATTTAATTCATACATTAATTATTTTCAATTACTGTATACCTATCTATGTTTCTTACGCAATTTGTGTTAATTGCAAATTCATCATATAAATTTTTTAAAGACGGTTCTCTATCACGTTTGTCATTTACTTTATATCAGAATCTGTGTCATTTATTATCTTACTCATATAAATACCAATCTCATTAATAATTGCAGAGAGAAAGTTATTTCATCTGCTTACATAATTGTATGTCATTTTAATTTCCAATTTTTAAACTGACAGTGACATATTCATTCAACACTCACACTATGAGCCTTCGTGGCGTAATCGGCTAGCGCGTTCGGCTGTTAACCGAAAGGTTGGTGCTTCGAGCCCACCCGGGGGCGATAAGTATTTTTTTTCATAAGTATTATGCTATTATAGAGTCTTACCTATCTTTACTTAGAAGACCAATATTTATATAATTGTATCAGAGCCTCCGTGGCGCAATCGGCTAGCGCGTTCGGCTGTTAACCGAAAGGATGGTGGTTCGAGCCCACCCGGGGGCGAAAACAATTTTTTTTCTTGGTACATATTAGAAAGGCATTATATTATTTTAGCATTATTTGCATACATTGTAACACTAAATAAAACAATATCTAAAAAGCTCCGTAATTCAATCCGAGAATTGTGCTGTCAAATATAAATTTTTAGCACAACTTGACAGATTAATATTTTTAGAGTACCGCACGAAATACATTTCCTTCACCATATTCTTAAATATTAAGGTAATATTTATATTATTGTCTAATAGTCTCCATAATGCAGTTGGCTAGCTTCTTCGGCTGTTAACCGAAAGGTTGGTGGTTCGAGCCCATCTGGGGTCAGTCTTTAGACTTTCATGTCCTGCTTCACGATGTGTGGACATGTTAAGGAACTTTCTGCTTTCTGCGACATCCATAATTATATATACATACTGTCCCAGGCACTGTTCTTGAAGTTTACCTGTTATATGCCTCTGTAGGTATAATTCTAAGAAGTAATCATAATTTTAACATAATTTATTTAAACCATAAAATAAACTCTAACATATTATTTTGATAAATATTAAAATTGGTAATCTTATAGGTCTTTCCAATATATTGAAAACCCTTCCGTTTTAAATGAAGATAAATGACAACTTATATTTTAATGTTCATACGGGGATTAACGCGAACAAAATTTTTTAAGGTAAAATATATTACCTTGAGGCCTGACGTTTCGGCCAGGTTACACCAGCCGTGGTCGCAGGCAGACTGATCCAGCGATGTCACGACTCCGCTGTCAGGGTAGATGTTTCTTCATCCACCCTCAACTCGTGATTATTGTCATTTGTACCGCGACACACAACACTTATTATGTCCCTATTCTGTAAGTCAACCGGAAGGTGCCTATTCTGATATTTAACCGACTGCGAACTAAAACGAGGTTGTGTAATTTTAATCACTGGGTTCCATGTCGGGGATAGTTTGAAACCGTCTTCGCGATTGAATGTTTTGTGTTTCTTAATTTCAATTGCTTCTCGCACTAGTCTTGAGTAAAAGTGGCGATCTGTGGAGAGGATTTCCGTGCGATGGAATTCGATCCAGTGATTAATGCCCGGTTGTAATATATGTTCGGCTATCGCTGATTTATTCGTTTGTCGGTTTTTTACAGCGGCGATATGTTCTTTGACCCTTTCAGCTATCGTCCGCTTAGTCTGGCCTATGTAAGAACTGCCGCAGCTGCAGTTTATCCTATAGACACCTGGTGTTTGTAACGGCAAAACATCCTTCGGTGTGCCCACTATGTTGCTAACCTTTGCCCCCGGCGTAAAGATAGTGGGTATTGAATATTTCTTCAATAGACCGCCGATCTTGTCTGTCACTCCTCTCACATAGGGCATGTAGGCCGGTTGTCGTTTAACTTCCGGATGTTTGCGTCTTTTTGTCGGTTGCCTGGTTTGTCTGTTCACTTGATATCCGTTGTTCGCAAGTACCTCCTGAACATGGTCCAGCTCCTGCTCCAAATGTTCAGGGTCACAGAGATCCTGAGCTCTGTTCTTTAACGAGGTTACAACGGACTGTAAGTGACGAGGATGGTGGTGTGACGATGCGTGTAGGTACCTATCGGTGTGTGTCGGTTTGCGGTATACACAGTGCGATAAGGACCCATTAGGTTTCACTTTTATTCGTACATCTAGGAAAGGTAGCGATCTTTCCGCCTCCATTTCATATGTAAATATCATCTTAGGATGAATGGAGTTTAAATGTTGTATATATTGATCCACCTCTATTCTACTACCCTTGACGATGCTAAAAATATCATCTACGTATCTTTTCCACAGTCTGATGATCTTCGGTCCAAGGCTGAGAGCTTTCTCTTCAAAATGTTCCATCCAGAGGTTGGCAAGTACCGGGGCTACTGGACTACCCATTGCGACACCATCGATCTGGAGGTAGTACTGACCTTGGAAAAGAAAATAGTTACCCTCTAGGCAGTGCTTTAGTAGATCAATATAATTTAACGGCATTTCGCTATCCCTAAGTTTCTCTCTCACTACGTCCAGACACTCATCTATTGGAACATTGGTGAAAAGGGACTCCACATCAAAGCTCACCATTATTTCATTCGGTTCCAATGTAATCTCCTTGATTATTTGAACGAAGTGGCGTGAATCCTTAACATAAGACGGTGATTTACCCACAAATGGCTGCAATACTGATGCGACGTGCTTTGCAAGGTCGTAAGTAGGAGAGGCGATTTGACTTACGATAGGCCGCAGCGGCACGCCGGACTTATGTATTTTAGGCAAGCCATATAACCTAGGTGGTTGGTGTGCTTTAGGTCTATAAAGTCTTTCGTACTCGTCTTCTGTAAACAGGTCCTGGTTTTCCTGTATCAAAGTGCGTATTTTGCGTGTGACCCTGGCCGTGGGATTGTATGAGACCGGTTTATATACCTTTTTATCACACAATAGTTCCCGTATTTTTTGTTGGTAATCAGTCGTATTCATCACTACAGTGGCGTTTCCTTTGTCAGCCTTAAGCACTAAGATGTCCTGGTTGTCCCGAACACTTTTCAGTGCTTGACGCTCTTCTGTAGTAATGTTGGTAGCAGGCGGTTTCGATTTCCGTAATATTACCGCGACGTCCTGTCTGAGAGTATCCGCATCACTGTCCGGTATTTTATTACGTGCTATCGTTTCTTCAACACTGCTGATTACATTCTCATACGGTATTCGCTTAGGTGTTAAAGCGAAATTCATACCTTTAGCCAAGATGTAATTAAAGTGTAGTGTTAGTCTATCTCGTGAAGATTATGAATTGTGTGATCGGGTTACGTATCTACAAGCGTGCCGTACCTATGAACTATGCAGTACTACCCACGATCGAAAATTCTCGAAGATATATAATCGACGGTATACTGAGAACCGAGCGTCACCCGCAATTTCGAGCCATCCGAAAGATACCGTTATAAACCTTTCGAACACGAGTCTAGATGACATTGCAATTAACATCTTGGCTAAAGGTATGAATTTCGCTTTAACACCTAAGCGAATACCGTATGAGAATGTAATCAGCAGTGTTGAAGAAACGATAGCACGTAATAAAATACCGGACAGTGATGCGGATACTCTCAGACAGGACGTCGCGGTAATATTACGGAAATCGAAACCGCCTGCTACCAACATTACTACAGAAGAGCGTCAAGCACTGAAAAGTGTTCGGGACAACCAGGACATCTTAGTGCTTAAGGCTGACAAAGGAAACGCCACTGTAGTGATGAATACGACTGATTACCAACAAAAAATACGGGAACTATTGTGTGATAAAAAGGTATATAAACCGGTCTCATACAATCCCACGGCCAGGGTCACACGCAAAATACGCACTTTGATACAGGAAAACCAGGACCTGTTTACAGAAGACGAGTACGAAAGACTTTATAGACCTAAAGCACACCAACCACCTAGGTTATATGGCTTGCCTAAAATACATAAGTCCGGCGTGCCGCTGCGGCCTATCGTAAGTCAAATCGCCTCTCCTACTTACGACCTTGCAAAGCACGTCGCATCAGTATTGCAGCCATTTGTGGGTAAATCACCGTCTTATGTTAAGGATTCACGCCACTTCGTTCAAATAATCAAGGAGATTACATTGGAACCGAATGAAATAATGGTGAGCTTTGATGTGGAGTCCCTTTTCACCAATGTTCCAATAGATGAGTGTCTGGACGTAGTGAGAGAGAAACTTAGGGATAGCGAAATGCCGTTAAATTATATTGATCTACTAAAGCACTGCCTAGAGGGTAACTATTTTCTTTTCCAAGGTCAGTACTACCTCCAGATCGATGGTGTCGCAATGGGTAGTCCAGTAGCCCCGGTACTTGCCAACCTCTGGATGGAACATTTTGAAGAGAAAGCTCTCAGCCTTGGACCGAAGATCATCAGACTGTGGAAAAGATACGTAGATGATATTTTTAGCATCGTCAAGGGTAGTAGAATAGAGGTGGATCAATATATACAACATTTAAACTCCATTCATCCTAAGATGATATTTACATATGAAATGGAGGCGGAAAGATCGCTACCTTTCCTAGATGTACGAATAAAAGTGAAACCTAATGGGTCCTTATCGCACTGTGTATACCGCAAACCGACACACACCGATAGGTACCTACACGCATCGTCACACCACCATCCTCGTCACTTACAGTCCGTTGTAACCTCGTTAAAGAACAGAGCTCAGGATCTCTGTGACCCTGAACATTTGGAGCAGGAGCTGGACCATGTTCAGGAGGTACTTGCGAACAACGGATATCAAGTGAACAGACAAACCAGGCAACCGACAAAAAGACGCAAACATCCGGAAGTTAAACGACAACCGGCCTACATGCCCTATGTGAGAGGAGTGACAGACAAGATCGGCGGTCTGTTGAAGAAATATTCAATACCCACTATCTTTACGCCGGGGGCAAAGGTTAGCAACATAGTGGGCACACCGAAGGATGTTTTGCCGTTACAAACACCAGGTGTCTATAGGATAAACTGCAGCTGCGGCAGTTCTTACATAGGCCAGACTAAGCGGACGATAGCTGAAAGGGTCAAAGAACATATCGCCGCTGTAAAAAACCGACAAACGAATAAATCAGCGATAGCCGAACATATATTACAACCGGGCATTAATCACTGGATCGAATTCCATCGCACGGAAATCCTCTCCACAGATCGCCACTTTTACTCAAGACTAGTGCGAGAAGCAATTGAAATTAAGAAACACAAAACATTCAATCGCGAAGACGGTTTCAAACTATCCCCGACATGGAACCCAGTGATTAAAATTACACAACCTCGTTTTAGTTCGCAGTCGGTTAAATATCAGAATAGGCACCTTCCGGTTGACTTACAGAATAGGGACATAATAAGTGTTGTGTGTCGCGGTACAAATGACAATAATCACGAGTTGAGGGTGGATGAAGAAACATCTACCCTGACAGCGGAGTCGTGACATCGCTGGATCAGTCTGCCTGCGACCACGGCTGGTGTAACCTGGCCGAAACGTCAGGCCTCAAGGTAATATATTTTACCTTAAAAAATTTTGTTCGCGTTAATCCCCGTATGAACATTAAAATATAATAATGAAACGCGAAAGTTTAAAAGTTGTTAAATGACAACTTTACCATAAACACAAACACCATACATTCTACGTGATATATCCTTTATTTGATGGGGTAACCTATGGCTGCTTACAAACATTACCACAAGTTCTCTAACAGTAGTAAAGTTAAGCTGAAATAAATTATTATTGCTATCTCTGTCACTCATTATATGTTAAAAAGTGACAGAAATTGGTTTTCAGTCTACCCTCATTTGGTTAGAGGATATCGTATGTAATATCGTTTTGAGGCTTAAAGTGTTTGTTGTTGTTATTAAAAATGATTAAATGAGCAAAATTAATTTTGTATATTGACAATAATTAGTAAATTTATTTGTTTTCGATTTATGGTGGTATTAAATATATCAAACTTTCAAACTAACATTTTTTTTGACTGAGTAATACAAACAATATCAACAATCGCTTTGGTGTGGTGCGTATGTTATGAACGCGCCTAACAAGCGACGGTCTGCTGATTCGATTCCCGCTCAGGATGGATATTTGAATTTATACAAATAATTCTTTCCGGACTGGGTGACTGTTTAGTGAACTATCCCACCGTGCCTCAAAGAGCACGTTTAGCTATCGGCCCCAGTTGTTATTATAGATGCTTGACAGCAATTAATACTATTTTTTTTTCTTCATACAACTAGGTCAGCAATCAAGTGTACGGTTCACTTGATGATAAACGATTATAATAGGTTATAGATGCCTACAACACATCAAGCATCCCAAGAGCGTTGCCGACCTTAACTCCAATCCCGCCAAGGTCATGGTAACCTAATCCACTACAGAAACACAACATCGCTTGAAAGCAGTATTATTTAGCCGTGGTCTTCTGTAACGTAGGTAGGCTTCTGTAGATAGGTATTTCCCCAGTTGGGATGCTCCAGATTTTGAGCAGGATTGTTCCTCATCATCTAGACTAGATAACACCCATACAACACTTTCTATAATGAGAAAAATATTTTCTTATCTTTCATATTTTCTTAACTTTGGTATAAATATTGATCATATCTATAATATAAAAATAAGTCGCTGAATGTGTTGCTAAGCGCAAAACTCGAGAACGGATTTCGCTAATTCTTTTTTTAAAATATTCCTTGAAGTACGAGGATGGTTCTTACGGAGAGAAAAATTCAAAAAAAAAGTTTTAAATTTCCTGAAAAAGTCTAAAAACAACACTTTTCTATACTCCCATACAAAAGATTTGTGATAATACTTAAAAGTCAATTTGAACTTTAATTCCATACGATAAAGTTTGTGTTAGGCGATACGAAGTTCGCCGGGTCAGCTAGTAATTAATAAATGGAATTTTATAATACAAATTATGATGATATGATTATCCACAACCGTGCCCATGTGACGCGATTCGACCACAACATCGCTTCTCGTATTTAACCAGAAAATAAAAACCAATTGCGCTGGACATAATACGAGACAATATTTATTCTGTGATCAAAGTGTATTAAATGCGGTTACATTGTTTTGTTTCGCCGGCCTACTTGTGTAGTAATTGTTTGTTGTTTTATGTTTAATACCCTTTTCAGTTTTACTCAAAGGAATCAAAGTACCAATATTTTGGTTCGCAGTCAAAAGCAACAACCGCTTGTACCAAAGAAGTTTTTTAGTTTTTACAATACAATACAAATACTCTTTATTGTACACTATCAGAGAAAAATAATTTTACACCGAAAAAGAAAATATAGACATGTACATAATGTTTTGTTTTTAAGAAATTTGTGAAAAATATTGATATTATATGTAACAGTACAAGACAACAAGTCGACTACATGACAACACATGATTTACTAAAAATGTATAGTCTCCCCCGAGTGGACTCGAACTATCAATCTTTCGGTTAACAGTCGAACGTGCTAGCCGATTGCGCCACGAAGGCTCTAAGATAATAATGTAAATAATACATTGTTATTTAAACGGAAGTTTAACCTGAGGAGCATAGTAGGAAATATCTTGTTTAAAATCTAGGGAAGCCCGACTGGGGTAGTATCTCAATCTTACAGAAGATCACAGCTAAATATTACTGCCTTCAAGCAGTGTTCTGTTCCTGTGGTGAGTAAGGTGACCAAAGCTGCTGGAGGGGATTTAGGGTAGGGTCAGCAACGCGCTTGCGATACTTCTGGTGCTGCAGGTGTCTAAAACCTACAGTAATCGCTTACCGTCAGGTAAGTCATACCCTTATTTATAAACTTAGTAAAAAAAAAAAATATGGCAGAGCATGAACTTCTTCTTTCACAAAATTTGCCCTAAAAAATAGTTATTTCTACTGCGTATGGTAGAGCCAAAACCTTTTGGTTAACAGCCAAACGAACGAGACGATCGAACGACGGTGAGTCTTAAAGAGTATTTTTAATATGTACAAGTAATTTGAAAGCTATACTTATTTACTATTTGTCACGACAAAAAATTTTAACTACCCCGGGCGTCCTCAAAACAGCAACTTTTCGGTTAAGTCTAATAATGTAGATCATAAAAAAATGGGTCACTATCTATTATCTGTATCTATTTTATTTGATAGCATCCAATATGAGTACGTTCATGCTTTTTAAAATAAACTACTGATCGCCCAGTGGTCAAATTACGACTATAATTAATTTGAATTATAAGTTTGAAGTTTAAACAATGGAGTATATATGCGTGAATTATAAAAGCAACGGCCGAAGGTTGCAAAAAAAATAAAGTTAAATAAAAATTAAATTTATTATTACTAAATTATAATTAATAAGACGTGACAGTTGTTCGATGTGAGAAACAAGAGTGACTTAAAATTAATGAAGCATCGTTCAGTCGGGGCTTCGGGTTGTTTTGTATTCTTCGTGTTAGGTCGTTTTCTTTTCTTTCGGTGCCCAGTTGCGATGCTCAGGTGCGATGCCATGGTGGGAAAGTTTCGCAATAAGCTCCGGCTAACGATTCGAGTCGTGGGAATGTTTCGGAGCAAACTCCGGTCAGCAAATCCTGGAGTAGTGAGTTTCCTAACACGTGTGTGTGTCAAATACATGCTAGTTTGTGAATGTTTTTCTTTATTGATTTAATGTACTTTTATTCATAATAAAAAAAAAAAATAGGATTATGCACTCCTTCTCTATATAAACTATAAGTGTTCGAAATTTCATACTCCTCCGTCCTCGCAATTTTTGTAAAAAGGGGTACAAAGTTTTTGCTTCACGTATTAATATATAGATAAGACATTAAATATATACCCCATATTATATTATGCATACAAAAAAAAAAAATTAAAGAGTGTCTATCAACACTTAGTTGTGGAGGGACTTCTGTCCCTCTTTTACGTCGCATGTTAATTATCATCACACGTAATCTTTTAAATAATATATAAATATAGGATGCAGTGATTATATACCTTTGCAATTAATTTCCCTTAATATATTTTCGCTACAAATCACACACACATTGCACACACTCACTTACATACATTACTTTTATGCACCCACCTCAATGACACCTCATATGTTATACTTGTATAGAAATATTATGTACTTGTAATATTAATGTTGTAGTTAAGGTTTTTTTTACTAATATGTTATTATTGTGTTATGTCAAAGTAAGAGCGGAATCTCCTGCCTTGACATGCTTAAAAAAAGACTCCGATAATTGGTCCTGTTGTAAGAAATCTATATAAATAAAAACGAATGTTACTAAGCACAAAACTCGAGAATGGCTCGACCAAGTCGGCAATTTTTTGTGTTCTTTAAGGTCAACGAAAGGTTGTAATATAAAAAAAATAAAAATAATTTTTAGCAGGCTAGCTTGTTTGATGGTAGTTTGTTTGATAAAATAGGCAAATAAATAAATAAATAAAAACGTCACTTAACTTCGAAAATGTACTTGATTGATCTAAGCAGGAGTTATTCTGGTCTCTTTGGCGCTCGAAACAAAATACACACGCCTATTCCCTAAAGCCCTAAAGACCCCATTAGCGATGCTACTATAAATCAAGATGATAGATATCTTGAAGTTTGATAGACGTCTAATAATTTAATAGGACACTAACACGACGTAGAGCGTGATTTATACGGTAAGTCTTCATTATAATTATAGTAGAGTATGGTAAAATATTGGTCCTGACAAACGTGAAGGATTATATTCTATTTAGTTACAACATTACACCAAACAAGTGGTTTCCTTGAAAACGAAAAAAAGCCGACTTCAATTACATCTATATAAATATTCTAATTCGCACACCAATTATTTGTTTATTTCCTAACTGCAGTTTTTGTTTTCGTGTCCTATACCCAAAGGTTGTCTGGAAGAGATCGCTCTTTCAGCGATAAGCCTGCCTTTGTACGTCTTTCATTTTATGTTACTAGCTGACGCCGCTAACGTTGTTTTGCCATATATTTTATTAACCTTCTTAATCCCCCCCCCCCTCTCTTGTAACTTAGGGGAATGAAAAATAGTTGTGGGTCGATTATCAGACCTACCCGATATGCACACAAAATTTCATAATATTTTATTAAGCCTCTTAACCCCCCCCCCCTATAACTTAGGGGTATGAAAAATAGATGTTGTTCGATTCTCAGACCTACCTGATATGCACACATAATGTCAAGAGAATTGGTCAAGCCGTTTTGGAGGAGTTTAACTACAAACACCGCGACACGATAATTTTATATATTAAATTTTGTTGTTTCTTTTAATGGTGTACAATAAAGAGAATATTATTCTTTCGATTAAAAAAAGAATAATTGAAATCGGTCTATCCAGTAAAATGTTATGAGGTATGATATAAGGATACAACAACGGTCGACGAAAAAAGTCGAGCATACGCATTATTGAAGATAATTCAAAAAATTCCCATCAAATCGCGATTAAATTTAACTGTTTGTACATGACAAGCAACAGATTTCTATAAAAAAAATAATCATCGAAATCAGTAACATACATTAAAAAATTGAGATCGTCCTCCTTTTCGGTTAAAAGTATCAAAAATCTATATCAAAAATATCTTTTTTTTTATATGGGCTTCAAATTTCTAATTATTATTTTCGAAAATATAATTACTTTAGTCTTTAAACAATAAAATATGATTACTATGAAGGTACCGCCAGTTTGGAATGTAGATTTTGTTGAGAAGAATTGGTTAAAAACTCAGCAGTCACTCTTAAAGTCTTGAATGAAACACACCGAAATTAAAGGAACCGATTAAGGGTGTTTTTTACTAAGCTACAATTCAATAACACGCATTAGCATAATAATTGATAATATAATAATTGTTTTCTAATGTTTTCACTCATTACAATGAAACAATCTTTTTTAAAAGGGCTCTGGAGGATAAAAGGGTCCTCCCGTAACCATGGTTGCTGTAAAATATCCGAAATGTCGGGCGTCTAAAAAAACTTAATAAACCGCGATGTAATGCGAAAAAGTTGTTTAATTGTTTAATTGTAATATAATAATTATATATTATATATAGTTTCCAACTATACTACATTTGCGCAATTTTCATCTTATTTACTCATCCATACTTTTATTGAAACTTTCCCGTCATTATGATATTAACCAACATTATCATAATATATATCATTATTATTATTATTTATATACTGAATGTCACTCCGCCCGCCCAATACATAATAGATACATATATTATAATAACTACTTATATAATTATATAGTAAATTTACTTATACTTACATATATAAATATAAGCGGGTGGAGGAATACGCCCCGGCAGGGAGATCAAACGGCCGGGGGTTAGGGCTGTAGGCTGAAAAACCGGCGGACAATCCTAGCCGAGTCAAGTAGCACCGCCTTCTGCATCCTGGCTGCGAGCGAACCGTCCCGGATCCCCAGTTGCCTCAGATGGTGAGCGAGGCTAACCGGGATCAAACCATTGGCAGATATTACGATAGGGTTATTATTATTATTATTATTTTTTATTATTTGCGTAAATATTCACATATTAAAAGCTGCGGTTTAATTATTAATGAAAACTATAAATGTGATTTTTAATGGTTGTATACGTAGTTGGTTAAATAAATGGATAATTTGAAATAACGTAGTACAAAATTACCTTATCATACAGTTTAGTTATCATTTTTACTTATTTTAAAAATATAATTCGTTTTATAATAATTGAATAGATTATCTTAAATTGAACGAAAGATTTATTTAAAAGACACGTTATCTCATTTCAGTCTCTTGAGAATAAACGGTACAATATCAAAATAAGTGCAGACGTTTTATCCTCCGGAGGCCTCATTACACGAGATATTTTAAGACGCGAAATAGGAATTGGAGGCTTAAAAATAAATTCTGTACTGTAATAAAAGCCTATGGAACTGTTAGTTAAGATCCTCTATATTTAACTTTACAATTTTTGTAGTAGTTAGCAATTGAATATTGATTTTTAATATTCTGATACTTATAATATAATAACAATAATATTTATTTCGATACTAGCACATATAGTGTTATTACAGTTACAAACTAATAATTACATTTTAACCAATTTGAAAATAGTATTCACCAATAATAATAATTCAACTTATATCTAATTAATTTGATAAATTACTTTCTAATCCAACATTTATTATAATTAACAATAAAGTTAACATTTTTTTTATTGCAAAGGTGTCAAACTAACATTCAATAAGCATACGTCCCGCCTGATATCAAGGGAAAACCGTAGTTTAACCCTTGCAACACCAGAAGCCTTGGTCAGCTTACCCACAGAAACGGTTTTTAACCGACTTCCAAAAAAGGAGGAGGTTCTCAATTCGACTGTATTTTTTTATGTATGTTACATCAGAACTTTTGCCCGTGTTTACCGATTTCGACGAATTTTCTTTTAATCGAATGGTGGTGTGTGTCAATTGGTCCCATTTAAATTTATTTGAGATCTAACCACTACTTTTCGAGTTATATCTAATAATGCGTTTTTACTTGACGCTTTTTTCGTCGACCTGCGTTGTATTATACCGCATAACTTTCTACTGGATATACCGATTTTAATAATTATTTTTTTGTTAGAAAGGAGATATCCCTAGTTTGGTACCATAATAAGGAAACTAGGATCTGATGATGGGATCCCAGAGAAATCGAGGGAAACTCTTGAAAATCTGCAATAACTTTCTACTGGACGTACAGATTTTGATAATTCTTTTTTTGTTCGAAAGGGGATATCCCTAGTTTGGTACCATGATAAGGAAACTAGGATCTGATGATGGGATCCCAGAGAAATCGAGGGAAACTCTCGAAAATCCGCAATAACTTTTTACTGGGTGTATCGATTTTGATAATTTTTAATTTAATCGAAAGCTGATGTTTATCATGTGGTCACATATAAATTTTATGGAGATGTGATAACTACTTTTGGAGTAATCTCTGATAACGCGTAGTTACTTGACTATTTTTTCGTCGATCTACTTTGTATTACTCTTCGATGTAATTGAAGTCGTTTTTTTTTTCGTTTGCGAGCAAACACAATTTTATGGTTTTATGGTTGGTACGGAATTAAGATTCCCAATCAGGCTGCTTCAAATTTTTGGGGCAAGATCTTTTTAACCCTCACCTAATAATTATTATATTTGTTACATTAGACTTATTAGGGTTTTAAATTAAAATTTGTGTCTGCGTATTAGGTTGTTAATTTCAATAACGGTTCAAACTTTTAGTCCCTCTTTAAAATAGTATTTGTTGATCTGTGAGACTTTTGCAGATTATCAGGCTACTAAATTTGAAAGGCTAATATTAGTTGGACAAAAAAAAATTAGACTCCAAAGGTTAGCTCATCTGATATCGTCTTAATCTTTGGAACTTAAAAGAATCCCGCGAGACCTCATTATCGCAATACTTGTGCCATTTCATAACTAAGATAATTGATCCTTTAGTGCAAGGAACATTCCCTAAATGATCATGTTATATTTAAATTTGATTCGAGAAAATCCGTTAGCAGTTTCTAAATTTAATATAATGATTAACCCTTTGGCGCAGTTGCCAGTGACCAAGCCTTACGCTTTGATTTCTAGATTTCATTCTCACCCCGAGCCGTGTGTATAGTTTTTTAAACAGAAATAATTTTGTTGCTAATACAGTTTTATGAATATACGATGGAATTATTTGCAAAATAGCTATAAGCCTCCGTGGCGCAATCGGCTAGCGCGTTCGGCTGTTAACCGAAAGGTTGGTGGTTCGAGCCCACCCGGGGGCGATTTGTTTTTAATTAATAGTAAGTTTTATATTTTAGCTCTTATGGTTTTAATATATATTACGGTAGTGTTTATAAACTCTGAGAATGAGTTAGATATTTTGGTTTTTTATCCAGTCAGTTATAACCTATTAAGTTTACGTATTATCCTCCACTTTACCGTATTCATGAATTCATTTTATTGCAGTCACATTCCCGTTATTATTACATGTTGTGTAGTGTATTGTATAAAATAAGGATATACTCTTATATTATATTTCTTAAGATTTTTAGCTTTAAAATAAATAGATAAATAATTCTTTATAGGACCAAATTCTTTACAATTTCTTAACCTGTCACACTGCGTGACAGTTTGTCGGCGGAATTAACGCTTGTCAACATATATTATACATATTAAACATTTTAAAAGGAAATCTTAATTAAACTTACAATCTTAAAGACTTAAAAATCAATGCTTTTGAACTCGGTAAGGAATTCATTTTTCAATTTTTTTTTTTATATTAGTCAAATTAGTCATTTTTTGTTAAAAATTTAGTCCTTTAAGACATACTACGTTATTAAATATTTAAGGTAACAAATACTGATCCGTCCTTTTGCCATAATAATTATTTACAGATATTTCAATAAATTTGCGTTCTCTTACTCTTTTGGTATAACGGATGTGCGCTTAAGTACTTTACGCTTGTCATTATTAAAATGTTCCAGAACCAAAAAATATTTAACCTTTTCATGAACCGGACGAAATTTATAAATTATAAATAGTTTTTCATAATGTCTAAGAAACACTAATTTTTTTTTCAATTGTTACCTAAGCTTTATCTCATTTGTGTTTAACGAACAAACCAACAATAGTATAAGGAAAAAAAGCAAAAATCTTCACATTGAGATTCATAATGGCAAAGTAGTGAGCGTAAATATAAAAGAGTGTGAAATTGCACCGGTCGGCTGACGGTTAAACGGGTTAAGTGGAGCCCAAAAATCTATTATACGCATTGTTGATTCTAAGTTATTACCGGTTTAAGTTTTACTCATTCTTCGCCATCCGAGAACTATCGAACCGTTTCGTTTATTTTATAAATAAAAGGTTTTTGTTTAGTAACGAAATGTTGTTATTTAAATTGAATATTTTAATTCAAAAGACTCCGATTGAAGTCTAGAATTAATTATTAAAACTTTAACCACCGTCGTCATCTTTTTTGTTACGCGGTTATCAACGTACGGTCACAAAGACCGCTATATTACTATGTTAATATCATTGATAGTATTGTTTATTTGACATTGTATTTTTAATGTTTTTGTAAATAAATATTTATATCTAAAGAAATAACTACCAAATATTATGAATCAATTTTTGTTTTTAATTTTTCCAACAATAAATAATTTCTTTTTGGAAAATTACACTTATGATCAATAATAACTAGACTGTTGAATTTCTTACCAATTTGTATCATTTCAATAGAAAAAAAATCGTTTAACTGTTCAGCGAACGATTACCTTTTGATTACCTTATTAATATTGTTATAAATGACATTTAACAATCGATCGCGCGATAACTTCACGCTAATTGCAAATTGCTTAATTTTAACTAATAGGCACGCCGGTCTGTATTCCCGTGAGCGATGTGGCCAATCTATCATTTGCGCACTGTTTGTTGTCGCATTAGTTCACAGTTGAGACATTAACGAATGAACGTTGGAACTTGATGGCTTACGTACTAGAGTTACTTTCATTAACAATATTATATAAAGAAAAATAGAGTGTATATTAAGATTTTGATATTACTAGCATGTAGAATATCACTTCAGCCTATCGCAGTCCACCGCTGGACATAGACCTCCCCAAGTTCATGCCAAAAACGGCTTAACGGTTAACTCATGTATTTTGCCTATACTCACCACGCTGGGCAGCATAATCCACTATCGCATGTAGATTGTGAATTAAATAATAATTGTTCTTATCGTATCTCGCATGACTTCTGGATCAAGGGTCAAAGACATGTTAGGTTTGATTGATATCTCACGCATAGTGATGACGTTTCTCAACCTGAAGCCCCTTAGTTGTCCATTGATTACGTTAGAATTGAAAGGGTTCGGGAAAAAATCACAAAATATCACAATGACGGGGATGAGATATTACGCATATTTATTTTTCCTTAAAACAAACAACTAGCAAACTCTCTGCAACCTTATGTCTGGATATTTTTAATGGATGATCCTTTAACGACCTGTGCTGAGGCCGAGGACCTACCCAATCTACCACTGGAGAAGTACTATATTTAACCGGATTTTTCAAATATATTTTTTTGATAAAATTTCGATAATATATCAAATATATAACAAAAGAATAATAACAGTATTTCGAAATATAACTCAGTATCACTTTAATGTTAATGACAATTTGAATCAACTCCAAATTGCGGTGAAGGAAATTATTTAGCAACGAGATGGTTCCCGAAATTTCGTCTACATAGAATAATTTTATTGCGTTTTCCTTTCTTCTGGAATCATCCTCCTTTGTATAGCCTTGAGGGATGGGACGGTAACTACTAACCAAAAGCATAAATATGAATTTTCGCATCCAACTTGGGAAATTTTGGGTTCTCAATATAAATATTTAACTCATATAAAACCTTCGTTCTATTCCTATAACGTTAACGTAATTGGATATGAGACAAATTATACCTTAAAAAAAACGGACATTTCTCTTTTTTTAAATTCTGTGGTAAAATTGTTAAAAATAAAAGGAAAAATAATAATAGATTATAACTGATTTATTAAGATTTAATTTAATTTGCGTTTGGTTTTAATCTGAAAAATTTCCGCGAAAGTATTTTTATTGTATTAATTTTACTTTGAGGTTGTGTAAATCCCGTGAGCGATGAGCCCCATTTATCATTATAATGGAACATTAACGAATTTGACTTATGGTATTATAAATTTAATTAATTAATTGTGTATTTAGTCTAAAAGGTCAATGTACTTTGATAATACAAATTATGGTGAAAAATAAAGTTAAAACTTTAAAATAATAACTTCAGTTATTTTAAAAGTAGGGTTGATTTTGTATTTAGTAAAAAAAAATTGACGGCCTTTTACGGAACTATTCTATTGATTAATATTTTATAATATACTGTAAATAATGCAACATTTAATTAATTACTAATAATATATGTAGAGAATATTCAATGATTTTATTAACTGGGGTAGGGTACAGCAGAAAATTTCCTGCTCAGAATATGGAACAGCCCGACTGGGGTTAGTACCTTACTGAAGATCAGAGCTAAATAATACTGTATTCAAATATTGTTGTGTTCCTGTTGGTGGTAAGGTTACCATAGCTCCTGGGAAGGAATTAGGGATAGGGTCGGCAACGCGCTTGCGATGCTTCTGGTGTTGCAGACATCTATAAGCTACGGTAATAATCATTTACCATCAGGTCACAACAACTATTAAACCTGATATTGATATTTTATAATTCGGTTTCAACCTGTTTTTTATAATGCATAAATTAAATGCATAAATTATTACAGCATTAAAAGTGACGACTAAATTTAAATTAATTGGAAGATGCTTAGAGTAGTGGTCACAGCACTGGCTGTTACGCTGGCGGTCACGGGTTCGATCCTCACTCACGACAAACATTTGTATTGGCCATATAGATGTTTGCCGTAGTCTGGGCATTTGTGCTTGGTTCTTGTGTGTGTTTCCTGGCCCCCGACACAGGAGAATACCTACTGGGGGCCGTTGCGTGTGAAAAGTATATTATTAGTATAAAATAATTCGAGAAATTATAGTATAATTATAAAAATAGGTACAAATAATTCAAATAAGTAATAAAAGTTCAAACATTATTAAAATTACATTAATAAAAAAGTTTATTCCTCGTTACTTCCTGGTAATTTTGCCATGCTGTTCGAGGATTTCAAGGACAATTTCTTGAATAGAAATTCACAATTTCTGATGGCTATTGGAAATGAGACTATCCGCGCGATAATGAAAGAAACCGACATAGCCCACAGAGTAAGTAAGTTGAAGTGGCAGTGGGCTGGTCACCTGTGTCGCAAGACCGATGGCCATTGGAGTGCACATGTTCTGCAGTGAAGACCGCATGCTGGCAAACGCAGTATGGGACATCACTCAGACCGCTGAACCGCCAATATACTGATTGCTGGTGTAGGCTGGATGATGATTGTGGAAAGCTGGGATTTCTGGCGCGATCTGGATGTCCAGCAGTGGACTGCAATAGGCTGAACATAATAACTAACTGACAAACTTTTTTAGAAGTATGAACATATACAAACAAGTGATATCAAAAGTGTTACAGCTCTTGATCGTTATATGCATTTGTTATGATACATTAAATGTATACCGCAAGTGTTGCGGTCAATAAATCATCTCTGTTTGCAATTTCATTAGCGGTTCCCCGGTGAGTCGTTAATGCGTTATGTTCTGACCATCTTGTATATATCAACGATAAAGTGCCCTTGCATATACATCCTACTATTGTGGATACTTGATTCTTACTACTATGTATGTGTTTAGCAGCTTTCTGAGAAGTTCTTTAATAGTTTTAATATGTTTGTTTTGAAAGACATATCTAATGTCTGTCTACATACGAATTTTGAAATAATTACAAGATATTATAATGAACACCACTGTTGGACATATATATATATATATATATATATATATATATATATATATATATATATATTATATAACGTTGCTGTTGCTTGTTGCTTTATTTTACTGTATTTTATTTATTATGTGTTTGTGTGTATGTATGTGTATGTCTGTGTGTACTTGTGTGTGTGTGTGTGTGCTTGTGTGTGGGTGTGTGTGTGCGTTTATATATGTTCGTAGTGTATTTATATATAGATATATATGTTTACTACCTTATGGTTACCGCCTGCAATATTTTCTGTTTGGCCTAAAGGTTGACTGGGAGAAAACTAGTTGAGAGAACAGTTGTAACAAAACTGTGTCAAGCTTATTTTATCTCTGTCCCACTATCGTTTCCGTTTTACAAGTTTTAGTTATCTTTAATACGTTTTGTGTGATATCCATTTATTTATTTATTTATTTTTGCTTTTTTTCGGTACAATTTAGTGTAACAAAGGTAAACGTTTTCTGAGAAAATCTCAAACTAACCCAATTCCAAAAATACATGTTACATGGAAGATTGGACAGACATTAGACGAAGTACTGGTAATATTAATTCGTTAGTATTTCTTTCTTACCATTATTCCTCTTACATAAAGTTATGTGGGGCTCAACAAGACAAAAAAAAAAAAAACTTTTATTCCTCAACTTTCAATAAAATCGTTATATAGCTATTTAAAAATAGAACAAATAATTTAAGCTGTGCAAATTATAGCATGTAAAGATTCTTTTTTCAACCCTAATGTAGTTTGCTGAATGATTGTCCATTTTAAAGATATAAGGCATGAGCCTCCGTGGCGCAATCGGCTAGCGCGTTCGGCTGTTAACCGAAAGGTTGGTGGTTCGAGCCCACCCGGGGGCGGTATTTAATTTTATTTCACGTTACGCCTCTTAATCGTTTCTTTGGCTTTATTTTTATGTATTATTGAAATGTTGATAAGACTATCTAGGAGCCTATGTAATGCAATCTACTTATTATTTTATATGGTCAACCGGCTGACTCAAGCCTTGACTATGGACAACCAGCCAAGGTATGTTTTAACCGACTTCAAAAAAGGAGGAGGTTACTCAATTCGATCGTATATATATATATATATATATATATATATATATATATATATATATATATATATATGTATGTATGTATGTTCGGGGATAACTTCGTTGTTTATGAACCGATTTCGATAATTCTTTTTTTGTTGGAAAGAAGATATTGCCGGTGTAGTACTATGATAAGGAAACCAGGATCTGTTGAAGGGATCTCAGAGAAATTGAGGGAAACTCTCGAAAACCTGCATAACTTTTTACTGGGTGTACCGATTTTAATGATTTTTAATTTAATCGAAAGCCGATGTTTCTCATGTAGTTACACTTAAATTTCATCGAGATCTGATTACAAATTTTGGAGTGATCTTTGATAGTGCATATTTACTTGACTATTTTTTCATCTACCTACGTTGTATTACTTGTTGATATAATTGAAGTCGGTTTTTTTTTCGTTTGCCTGCAAACACAATTATATGTTATGTTTTTGAGCCTCATTTATACTAACTATTTTGTATTAATTTTACCTGTTATATGGATACGGCAGGCTTTGAAATACACAGGCCGAAGACGGGCAGCAGCGTCTTCGGTGCGACAAAGCCAGCCCTGCGGTCACCAACCCGCCTGCCCAGTGTGGTGACTATGGGCAAAACACGTGAGTTCAAGCCATTTTTGGCACAAACTTGCAGATGCCTATGTCAATACCGCTATAAAATTAAATACCGCCCCCGGGTGGGCTCGAACCACCAACCTTTCGGTTAACAGCCGAACGCGCTAGCCGATTGCGCCACGGAGGCTCATGCCTTATATCTTTAAAATGGACAATCATTCAGCAAACTACATTAGGGTTGAAAAAAGAATCTTTACATGCTATAATTTGCACAGCTTAAATTATTTGTTCTATTTTTAAATAGCTATATAACGATTTTATTGAAAGTTGAGGAATAAAAGTTTTTTTTTTTTTTTGTCTTGTTGAGCCCCACATAACTTTATGTAAGAGGAATAATGGTAAGAAAGAAATACTAACGAATTAATATTACCAGTACTTCGTCTAATGTCTGTCCAATCTTCCATGTAACATGTATTTTTGGAATTGGGTTAGTTTGAGATTTTCTCAGAAAACGTTTACCTTTGTTACACTAAATTGTACCGAAAAAAAGCAAAAATAAATAAATAAATAAATGGATATCACACAAAACGTATTAAAGATAACTAAAACTTGTAAATCGGAAACGATAGTGGGACAGAGATAAAATAAGCTTGACACAGTTTTGTTACAACTGTTCTCTCAACTAGTTCTCTCCCAGTCAACCTTTAGGCCAAACAGAAAATATTGCAGGCGGTAACCATAAGGTAGTAAACATATAAATCTATATATAAATACACTACGAACATATATAAACGCACACACACACCCACACACAAGCACACACAGACATACACATACATACACACAAACACATAATAAATAAAATACAGTAAAATAAAGCAACAAGCAACAGCAACGTTATATAATATATATATAATATATATATATATCTTTTGTACAATTAAATGAAAACGTGTATGTCGTAATCATTTTAAAGCAGTTCAAGCAAGCACTCGATAGTTAACAGTGCAGTTACATAGCAGATACGTTATCTCGTTTTCTTAAAAGCAGATCTAACTTTGTATTACTTATAAACGTTATTGCCCCAGCAGTAAATTTTCTTCTTCTTCTTCAGGTTAAAATGACTTTAAGCTTTTGACTTTTAATTTTTAAATTTCTCTTAGGAAACAACTTTAGTGAAAAACAAAGGAAGGGGATAAAAAAATGATATACGACAGATAGGCTAGAAATTTCGTTTCGTTATTATTACTATATTACGAGTTACGGATAAATCGATATTATTTTTAAGTTTAAATAGGAAACGATAGTCCCTAGTTACAGCTCCATCTCGATTTTTAACTGAATTCCAAAGAGGAGGAGGTTCTCAAATAGATTGACTATTTTTTTACGTATCTGTATATGTGGTGGACCGATTTTGATGTTTTTTTTTTATCAAAAAGTGGTGCGTGTCGTGTGGTTTCATTTAAATTACATTGATCTAATTAGTACTTTTCGAGTCATATCTAATAGTGTGTATTTACTTGATTATTTTTACGTTGCCCTACTTTCATTGAGTGTACCGATTTTGTTGATCCTTCTTTTAATCGAAAGCTGATGCTTCCACGTTTTGAGTAATCTTTAATAACGCGTACTTACTAGACTAATTTTTCGTCTATTTACGTTTATTTACTAAAATCTTGTTAAAGAATAAAACTTTGTAGTTTAATTAAAATCTATCGCTATAATTTATAAAATAAAATATGTTACGAGCTACAGAGATGTAGATGCACCTTTATGACACGAATATCAAACCAATATTAGTGTATTTAACGTATAGCCTCCGTGGCGCAATCGGCTAGCGCGTTCGGCTGTTAACCGAAAGGTTGGTGGGTCGAGCCCACCCGGGGGCGGTATTTAATTTTATTTAATGTTACGCCACTTGATCGCGAGCATCATTTTGCAGTAGTACTTACGTAAACATGCTATTATAAAGTTAAAGTTAACATGTATCGTTTTTACATATTATGGCAATAAATAAATAAATATATACACAATACACACACGGTCGTCTTTTCCTAAAGTAAGCAACTTAATGCTTGTGTTATTATAATAGTACAGAGAATCTTTTAATAACAGTTAAATAATCCTCATAAATAGACGTAATATATATACACAAACACATGTGCACACACAAGCACGCACACATACACGTGGTAAGAAACAGTGAACAACTGAACACACATGAAACATGTTTCCACATAAATGTCATTTTTAGTTTTAAATTTCACATTGTCAGCTCTTTTTTGTGATGTTAAATTAATAATAATTAATTCCTAAGCGCATTAGTTGTTGTTACATGTAATCTAGGTCTAATCTAGGGGAGAATACTGGCTTCACAGTACTGCTAGTGCTAGTCAGAGTAATAATATAATTGTGTCCAATAAAGAATATAATTATTATTAATTATATCGTGATTTTAATCTTAGAGCTATAAAACTAGGAACTAAACCACTTTGTAGAGTATTCTCTATAGAAGTTGGAAAGGCTTAATAAGCTATCCTTCAAAATATATATAGCACTGCGATGTTTTTGTAGGCTTATAATAAAAATGATTCCGCCATACATTGTTTTGTTATATCTCATAAGGCTGAAGAAAATTGATAATAATAAAGAAGATAAATAAATGGTCTATCTGATTTTCTAAGTTTTCGTTATTTAAAACAATATCGGCTTTGGACTAGTCGTAGCAGAACAGTTGTCGTGAATGTCTATTAATGCGACAGATGATACAATATCGAAGTATGTCTCATGAGATGTTACAAAATCGCAAGTTATGTCTAATTTAAAATATATATATCACATTTATCTTTTATCAATGCATACAATAAAAATGTAACGGATCGCCGTCTGTACATGGAAAATATATGAAAAAAAATATTATTGGGACCTTCATCAACACAAATAGCACCCAAAACAATGATTGTTAGAATCTTTGTCTGCTTGTCTGCGTTTGTGCACGATAATCTCAGACACGGCTTATTCGATTTAGATGTGATTTTCACTAATATATTGTGGTAAACTTCACTTAACATTTAGTGTTTGTTTCATGTCAATCGGCCCGTAAATAAAAAAGTTATGCCAATTTAAAAATCACGTTGAACATGTAAGTACCCAAACGACGGTGTTTATAATTCAAGATAAACCAAAAGATATGTCCAAAAAATGCTGGCCAAAGTCACTATTCCACGCAGACGAAGTCGCGGGCACAGCTAGTAGAAAACAAGGTAAGAAAACAAACTAAAACAAACTTCAAGCAAAATGCAAATAAATCTTGGTATATCAAAAGACAGTTATCCGCGCTTTCCTACCGACTTCCATCTCAAGTCACAAGTCTCTCCTCTTAATATACAACCTGCGTAAATGTAAGAATTATTTATGGTTGGCGTGTGATATAAGTTATTTGGTTCGTGAAAATGTTTTTCCGTTAGTAGTCAGGTTGGGGTGTAAAAACGTTGAACTAAAATACGTATATGCTTATTTTATTGTGGTAATATGTAGTATTTTCCATAAGGTTTTCTCGTAAGTTGTTGAAATATTCACTGAGTAAGATTTTGATAAGATTATTTATAATTAATTAGATATTAATATAGTTCAATGATGTTGGAGGTCAATGTCATATTGCCGAAACTGGTCAAATTGTGTAAAGTACAATAATTTATATCATTTTTGAGGGAGCTTAGACATGGTATTCTGTAACAGGAAATTTCTAGCTAATTGTTCTTCTTTCTTAACACCTAATATGAAAACTCCCGCTCAAAATATGGAGCAGTCTGACTGGAGTGATAAAAAACTCGACCTTACAGAAGACCACAGCTAAACAATATTATTTTCAAGCAGTATTGTCTTCCTGTTGTTGTGCAAGGTGACCAGAACTCCTGGGATGAATTGGAGCTACCCTATGGTCGGCAAAGCGCTTGCGATGCTTCTGGTGTTGCAGACATCTATAAGCTACGGTAATCGCATTTCATCAGGTGAGCTGGACGCTTGATTGCCGACCTAGTTATGTTATAAAAAAAACTGGTGCTAAGTGGAATTTTAAGTAGTGAATCATTTTAGCTTATTGTTTTGTTGACAGTTTTAATTTTGCGAATGAATTTTTTTTAAATCGTGTATGAGCCAATTTTCGGTACAACAGTCACGGATATAACTTTAATTGTTTAGCACGATAGTTTCTTTTTTGTTCAGTTATAAGACATGATGCAGAAGATTTTATGATGTTTTATATAAAGCTTTTGATAGTCTCTTACAAGACTGCGTTCCTCGTATTCAGTGTGTAAAAATCTTTATAGACCGTAGTATAAAGGCACGAATCATTTACATCGTCGCGCGACACTCCATCAAATTGAAAGAAATCGAGAGGAAATGTATTTGTCAGCGGAATAGCTCCGTTTTGTCACCATCTCCGAGTGAGAGTTTTTGAAAAATAGTGGTTATTCGTTTAATGTATTAGATCATATCTTTGTTTCTGTAAGAATTTCACCGTTTTGTGTTTCATGTTCTTTACTTAAGTCGACGATTCTGTTAATTTGATAATATTTTGGTAGACATGACTTATATGAATATAGTTTATATAAGTAGGGTAATGTATATATATAGAAAATGTTTATCTATATCAGACATTTACCTGCAATAAAACAGAGGTACAAAGTTAGGCGGGTAATACGAGTAATAATCTAATATCGTACTCGTATAAAAAAGATTTTTTATGTTCCTCTCCAGAGCTGGGGTATGTACATTTTAGTTAGTCTGGTTACCAAATGTGACAAAAAATTTGGTTGATTTTTATAAAAAAAAAACTGTATTATTTTTTCTTTGTATTTTATGTTTGCTTATATCATTTAATGTCTCTCCTTCGCTTCAATAATAAGTTATTGCTACTTAAAAACGAAAAAAAAGTTAATGTATATAACATTTTAACTTTTAAATCTCTGACTTGGTAACCCGCGTAAGGATTGCGGTTAATTATATTTCGTACTATTTACGAAACATTTTAAGAAAACAGGTCACTTCTCAACTAAATACGTTATTATTTCACGTAGACCTAATATAGCATATAATTTAGTTATTGCTAAAGAAACTTAGATACATCATTCGTACAAATTAAAAATATTTTAGGTCCAAGAACAATACAATCTGGCTCCATTCTTTAGTGACTAGAATAGTAGTCTAAATGAATGAGTTTCTATCCTTCTGTCATTTATTGAATTAGGTACCTTTTGTAGAAATTCATTGATACATAATTCTGATTTGTTATAAATATTATCGCAACTGAGAGTAAAGTACGATGGCACGTGTAATCATTATCTATATTATGTTATCATTAATCAATTTCAAATCAAATATCAATATTATGTAAGCAATATCATTATTCCGATAACCACCTTATTAAATTATTTAATTACTAGCTGTGCCCGTGACTTTGTCCGCGTGGAATTTAACAAAAAAGTGATTATTCAGTTCACAGAGTTTTTCTTAAAGAGAATTTCTAAAATAAATAAATAAAGTAGCCAATGTTACTTATTACGTCAGTTATCTGGCAGTGAAAGCCCCGTCAAAATCGGTTAAATCGTTTCAGAGATTAGCGGAACAAAAAAATGTTATTTTGGTTTATATATCCTGTATAAATCCACATACATTTAGTAAAAAGCGGTTATTTTAATATTACAAATAGAGACTCCAATTTTATTTATTTGTATGGGCCACCTGTTTAAATAACACAAGTTAGATTTGAATTGTCTATATTTAATTCTATTCATTCTTAGTGGGTTATAAAGGTTAATCACTATAAATGACTTATCACTTTTTAGAATAACTATCTAAGCCTCCGTGGCGCAATCGGCTAGCGCGTTCGGCTGTTAACCGAAAGGTTGGTGGTTCGAGCCCACCCGGGGGCGAACAATATTTATGTTTCAATTTTACGCTACATTTTTGTTACATTGACATTGGTTTTACGTATTATGTCAATGTTGACAAAATTGTCTAATAGCCTCCGTGGCGCAATCGGCTAGCGCGTTCGGCTGTTAACCGAAAGGTTGGTGGTTCGAGCCCACCCGGAGGCGAACAATATTTATGTTTCAATTTAACGCTACATTTTTGTTACATTGACATTGGTTTTACGTATTATGTCAATTTTGACAAAATGGTTTAATAGCCTCCGTGGCGCAATCGGCTAGCGCGTTCGGCTGTTAACCGAAAGGTTGGTGGTTCGAGCCCACCCGGGGGCGAACAATATTTATATTTCGATTTTACGCTAATTTTTTGTCCAAACCAAGTCAATGGACTTGGTTTTACGTTTTATGTCAATTTTGACAAAATGGTCTAATAGCGGTCTAATGACGTAATCGGCAAGCTCTTTTGTCTGTTCATTTAAGGGTTTGTGATTCGAACCCACCCGGGTGGTGAACGTTTTTAAATAGCTTCATCGATTAGAAAAAGTCTTCTTGTGACAGAGTATCGCGAACGAATCGAACTACAATAAACTTTTATTGCACACTTTACTACAAGACAAAGGTTCTAGAAAGATATTTTAAGGGTTGTTAAAGAACTATAAAGGCGTTTTAATTTGAGACGATTGAAATTACTTGACAAGTAAACTGTATTTAACCCTAGATCACTAAACATATTTCGTTGTTACTTTGTCACTAAACATTCGACTGACAGACTAACAAATAAAACTACAAATATTTGTTTTATTTAATATATTTATAAAAAAAAAACAATATGCCACAGATGAGTTATTACTATACTATTAAGTTTTAACAAATAAACATATATTTTACCTAGTTCTTACAGTCATTACAGGTCGGAACCGTGTGCTCCCCGCAAATGGCTTTCTTACACAGGTAGCACGAGTATTTGGTCATCCTGCGTTTATGATATGGGCAAAATACACAAATTTTTCGCTTGTTTGTTTCTTCTTGAGTTGAACTGGATGCAGCTTCATCAATTTTTAAGATATCTTTTATGGTTGCTTTTATATCCCTTCTTAAAGTTGGTGTAACATAGCGTTCATGCAGCCAAGGTTCAGTAAGGCCATCAGCAAGTCGTTGGATGAGAGCTCTACGCTTCAAGGGCTTTTGACCTAGTCTGACCATATTAGACACATAAATGACATATATGTTGACCATGGTCAAATTTAAAATGTTATAAAATATTGCTTGAGGCCACCGATTAGTCTTACGACTAGCACATATACCCGAACACATTTGGTCGATGGCATCGACGGCGCCTTTGGTACTATTATAGAAATGAATTATTTCTGGTTTGCTTGTCGTGCCATTAATATTGGGTTGATCGTGAGCAGTGGACAGAAGATATACCATCTTGTTAGACTTAGGTTTGAATGACACTAGAGTTTTCTCAGCATCAAAACCAAACATAGATGTGCCAACATGTCTATCTTTTGCGTTTTTCATTTCTGATGGAATTTCTTTCTTATTACTGCGAATAGTACCAACAATAGTCAACTTATAGGGATCACCCAGCAGTTCTGAAGCTAAAGGAACAGAAGTAAACCAATTATCCATGGTAATGTTTCTATTACTTCCATACAAAGGTTCACACAAATGCTTCACAAAGTACATTCCAAGAGACAAATTTCCTGTGTCAGTGCCTTTACCGAGATAAGGTGTAGCATTATAGGCATACCTGGAGTTAGAGTCTGCTACCATTACAATTTTTATACCATACTTATTGGGCTTGTTTGGTATGTACATACGAAAGGGGCAACGACCTCTAAACCCGACCAATTGCTCGTCGATTGTAACATAAGAGCTTGGTTTATACCACTTCTTGCAGTTGGCAATAAAATCTTCCCAAATTTTTCGTATAGGGGCAAATCTGTCTAATGCTTTTCTCTCTTGTCGTGTAGTTTTATCATCAAAACGACAGCATCTTAATAAAAAGTCGAATCTCTCTGCACTCATGCATGCCTTGAATACAGTGCCGCTTTTTTGGGGATCGAACAAAACTCTAGTGGGTAAATGATTACTTTTCATAGCTGCTGCTTGAATTAAAAGTCCCAATAAAGCCTTAATTTCGTTAGGTGATGTATGAGATATTGTGTAACTATCTTTCTTGTACTTCTTCCTTTTCAAGTCGATTTCGACATTAGTATGAAGAACAATTTCGTTTACCATATCTTTGGGAAAAAACAAATGAAACAGAGGTAACGGATCAACTAAATTTCGCGCTTCACCTACAGGTCCTGGTATGAAATGGACGATATTACGGCTTGATGTACGACAGCTTGAACTACGCGGCTTGGTTGCCCACTTATGTTTATTTTTTCCATACATATAAATCTTACTTGACTGAAGAATCACATCTTGATTTAGAGCTTGAGATCGAGGAGATTGTTCTGGTGTGGTAATATCATCATCAGAATCTATTATCCTTCTTCTAGTGCGATTTTTTCTACTGACGATAAGGTCTTGGTCGGAATCATCCGATTCTTGTTCGCTTTGATCAGTGTTGATCACAAAATCATTCTCTAAATTGTCTTCAGTTTCAGAATCTGAACTATGAAAATTACTTACGTCTTGAGGTACTTCCTCTTCATCCTCACTATCGCATTTCTCAAGAATACTCAATATTTTATCATGATCTTTTTCTATATTCATCTAAAACAGAAAAACAAATACATTTAAAAACACAATTCTACAATTAATACACACATACCTAATAAGAAACCTTCATATTATTTACAAAAACGGTAGTAGGTATACTAACAACAAATAATATTGTATTACATTATTTTATAGAAGCATTACTAAACAATAAAAATAAAAAAGTAAAAACGCACCTTGGATTTTTATTCACACGTTGTCACTAAACATTCGTCTGTGGGTCGAATAATTCGCAATTTCTCCGGAACTGTTATGCGTGCGTCCGAGTCGCTTACGCATGTGACACTAATTAACCAATCAGGAAGGTACTGAAGCGGGCGGCGCGGTGATGCGTCGGGAACATACCTAAACACCGAATGCGGAGGGGGTCTGTCGACTGTGAGACGAATGATTAGTGATCTAGGGTTAAATAAAACATTCCGTTCGAGAGAAAAAAACAACGAATTTTTGGATATTTAAAGAGTATCCGCTTAATAAAGGCAAATTGTTAGTGTGATATTGGATTACTTATAACTCGATCAATGTGTATAATATATATTTTGAACATTAGGTGAAAATATTGAGCAATATCGTCAAAGAAACCATATGAATATAAGATAACCATATATTGACCAACTAAAATGTATTAGGATTTCAGGGACGTCTAGTCTCTGTAATTGGTGAGGTTGAAGATCGAAAGAAAATTTCAAATGAAAGTAATATATTAGTATAAAATTAATGATCTGCACACTTTTGCCATAAATAATGTGCCATAAGCTATTTTCTTGTAGTTTCATTTATTTTTAGTTTTCATATTTATACATATTATATGGGAAGCTACGCCTGCGCTGTTTATTCTAGACTAGCGACCCGCCCCAGCTTCGCACAGAACCAGAAACTATCAGTGCTCCTCTACTATATTATGCATTTATTAGACATATAAACATTCCTCTGGAATAAGTCTATTTACTAAAGAAAACCGCATCGAAATCCGTTGCGTAGTTTTAAAGATCTAAGCATACAGAGAGCGGGAAGCGATTTCGTTTTAGACTAGGTAATGATGACACAATAAATAAATAAATACATAAATAAACACTTTACACTTACTTTTGGTAATACAGTAGATGATATTTCTGAATATCCTAGCTGTCTATGATCACGATTATGATTCAGCCTGTAACATCCCACTGCTGGGCATAGGTCTCTTTCTCCATATAGGAGAAGGATTGGAAATTAAATCCACTGCTCCACTGGGGTTTGGCGGATATATTTCCCATTATGAGTAACGATCGCTACCAGGTAATTATGATAACAACCGGGAAAATGAAAGAAATATTGAAATTGTTTCAGTAGTTTCATCGAATCAACAAACAAATGTTTCCACTTTATATTATTAATATAATATTTCCATAAAACAATCAATTGCCGCCAGGAAACTTTTAAACATGCGTGCCGTCACGCACGCGGTGCGAATATGGGTCATAGTTTATTTTTGTTTTTATTCGGATTAGATTTGGCGTATAAAATATATGTGCGTGTTTGTTAAGTAAATGCTTCAAACATAAATAGTGTTGAAGACGGTTCATTTTTAACTACATGATCGGTATGAGTTCATCTTAGTTTTACTGTCGTAATTATTGGCATTGGAATGCTTTAATGATCACATAATTTTTTTTTTATTTACTAGAATAATGAAGAATAAGAAGATAAAACGATAAAAGTAAGTACTCGTAAAATAATAAACAAAAAAAAACTATTTTTTGGAGTTTACTCCCTAAGAATCCGGTACGTTTCTCGTAACGCCATCTATCGCGTTAAGTCTAAAGGTGTAACGACGTTTTCTAATAACGCCATCTCGTTGTAGCGTATCATCGACAGACGGCGTTATTTGATTCGTTTATTTACCATTTGATTTGGTATTATTCTTTTTCTTAGACAAGTAGGCCTTTTTTGTGCCTATTTAGACAGTCGATCTGAAGGAGTAAGCTCCAGTCCTGCGTCGGAGCTGACACACACCTTCAAAAAGAAGATCACAGCTAAATAATATTGCTTACAAGCAGTGTTGTGTTCCTATTGTGAGTAAGGTGACCAGAGCTCCTGGAGAGGGTAGAAGGTAGGGTCTGCAACGCGCTTGCGATGCTTGTACTGTTGCAGGTGTCTACAGGCTACCGTCATTGCTTACCATCAGAAAAACCGGACGCCTGTTTGCCGACCTAGTTGTATTAAAAAAAAACAGAAGACGGTATAATAGTTCTAAATATAGTTTATTCAATCGCGGAAGCAGCTATATAAAACCAGTTTCTGGGTTAATACAATAAACGTATTATTGATCTTGAGGTGACGGTGTAAAAATGTGGGGTTATATTTCATAATAATAAACAAACGTTGCATTTGTGCCCTACATTAAGATTGAAGATGAATCCAATGCATGTAATTTCCTGCTATACTCGTGGACTACAATATGTATTATAATCATACTGGAAATAAGAAAGTATTGTATTGTCTATTTATAATTTTAAACTAACCTATTGCGAAATATTATAGGTAAATAATACTGATTAAATTGTACTAAATTTTAATTGAATTATATAATTATTATGTAATATTTGAAGACGCATTGGCGCAGCGGTCACAGCACTGGCAGTTGTGCTAGCGGTCGCGGGCTTGATCCCCTCTCAGGACAGGCTATGGAACATAAATTGTCAATTGTCGTGATTTGAGTGCTGGTGCTTGTGTCTTGTGTGTGTTTCTGGAAACCCCGACACAGGAGAAAAATCCTACAAGGGGCCGTTGTATAAAAGCTTTTATTCATTATATTTATTTAATTAGCCTTTTCCTATATTTACTCCCTGCATTTGAAACTATTGAAAGATATTACTCCTCACAGCTGAATAGCTAGTAATTATTACATAAATATACTTGTACGCAAAGTAATCTATTGTACGAATACAAATGAAAAGGTAAAATGAGGTCCATAAAAATTACATGTAAATTAAAAATGTACGTTTCATAATAACTGCCCACTGCTATTAAAAGGGTATCATTTATTACAATGAAGTTGTAAATTAAAAATGGTGAGTTATTGAAGAATGCCTCATAATATAAATCGAATATTATTATTTTTTTTACTAATTGTTTAAAATATAATTCCTTTTTTATTTGAAGCTTGTACTCCAGATAGTATATGTAACTGAGATATTGTACAGTAGGAAATATCCTGCTCAAAATATGGGGCAGCCCGACTCGGGAACTACCTCGACCTTACAGAATATCACAGCTAAGTAATACTGCTTTCAAGCAGTGTTGTTTCCTTGTGGTGAGTAAGGTGACCAGAGCTCCTGGAGGGGATTGGGGGTAGGGTCGGCAACACGTAATCGCTTACCATCAGGTGAGCCGTACACCTGTTTCCCAATGTATTGGGGCAGAAATGTAATAAGCCCATTGCTTTTATGTTAGTCGAGAAATGCAAGTTTCATATATGCTCCTGATTGTGTCGCTAACAATAATACTCATTGTAACAGCCGTAGTAACCGTCGCGAGTGATTGCGTTGTTATAAATTGTTTTAGACTAGGGATGAACACTCTGAGCCTTCAATAACATATTTTTAGTTTTTTCTTTGGTGCGGATTCCTTGAAGCGTATTTAGCGGAAGTGTAATGAAATAATCTTAACTTTTTTCGGTTTAACTAAAAACACCGCGACACGAGAATTTTATATATTAGATGTAATATTATTTACATCCGATGTCCAATGAGATGGTTCCGTCACCACACATCTCTGTCGTGCGAGGGTTTTCCCTATGCATCCTTCTCCGTAACCTCCGTAACTTATGTAAAAATAATTACAATACTATATTATATATATAAAAAAATGAAATAAAAGGCGATATACAGAAACCAATAATGATAATAATTTAATTGAAAGCCATTTGAACCTGAAGAAGAAGAACAAGATAATGATTTAAAAATTGTCGCAATATAAATAGCGGCAGTTCGAATTTATATAAACAAAAAAAACTGTAATTTTATCATACATTAATTTAATAAGTATAATTTTATAAGGATCTGTGGTGTTTCATGCTACATGAATCATTAATGGATTCAGAAATTATATAAAAAGTAAATTAGACCAAATATTCCGAGAATTCGAGTATAACAGAATTCAAACAATTAGAAGCCTTATAATATTATGCATAAACTTTGTAATATCTAATCAAAACCCTGTTTGTAATTCTGGTGTAGTAATGCATGAAATTGCCTAAATAGCGATGGCCGTAGGTTTGATTTCCTTATGGAGCAAATTGAAGTGGCAGTGGGCTGGTCATCTGTGTCGCAGAACCGATGACCGCAGGAGCAGACGGGTCCTGGAGTCGAGATTGCGTCTTGGCAAACGCAGTATGGGACGTCCTCCGGCCCGTTGGACCGACGATCTACGTAAGATTGCCGGTGTAGGCTGGACGAGGATAGCGGAAAACCGGGATGTCTGGCGCGAACTTGGGGAGGCCTATGTCCAGCAGTGGACTGCAATAGGCTGAACTGACTGACTGATGGAGCAAATTTTTGTATTCGTGTAAATATTTGTTCCGGTCTTGGTCTACTCATCGTGCCTTAGAGTATAAATAAAACTGTTGGTTTCAGCTGTTAACATAAGACATCTGATAGCGACCCTTAATTTTGATAGAGATATTGTCGACCTACCTTCCTAAATTGGGAAAGACATCCTGTCTTTCCATATTTAGAAAGACATCCTGTCTTTCCATATTTAGAAAGACATCCTGTCTTTCCATATTTAGGAAGTCCAGTTCCAGGAATCCACTTCAGTTTATAATAAAACGGAGAGTTTGGTTCAGTTTAGTTCAGAACAAAAAAATGAGGTATGTAATTGACACACGGCAGAAGTGAAACTTCTGAAAAGTCATACGAAGGTAGTATGTTGCGACTTGTTCTGTTGACGATTATTACGGTCTCGTGAAAAAGGTCATTACGCGTCGCTTATGCGTTTAGAGCAACAATGTATTCTATCTTATTCTCACCTACACATTTATGTGTTTTTTTTTTTTGTTATTACAACGATTTAGAAGAAATTTTACTTCAAAAATATTATTTATCAAAAAACGTTCGACAGCCCTAACCTAAGACACGCGTTACGGGCCCTTTTATCGTCTGAGGAACCTTATGAGTCTCGTCATGTGAAAATTTATTGTTACGTCTTATTCCCTTTTTATTTCATGTCCAACTGTGTATGGCTTTATGTTCCATACAATATGAGTCAAGTACGAGCCCTCCATTGTACCAAGTCTTTGATGTATTTCTATGTCTTTCGAGTACTTTCATTTCGACTGCTTAATACCACTTTGGTTCCTTTTGAATTCTATTATTGCGTATGTAATATCTGTAATGATGTAATAACGTGGATAATTTTGTTTGTGTTGCAAGTAAAAATCATATAAACTGTTTTATTGGATTAATTTGTATATACTATTAAGGTGTCAAGTTAGCGTATAGTACTCTTGTTGATAGCCTGTTACCGTGGCCTATAGATATATCCAGAACTTCTAGCTACCTTACTCCTTAATTTTTTTTTTAATTATTAAAAACGCAACACTCTTAAAAAGTGGTTTTCTAAGTAACGGTAATCAGCATTTTAAATGAATGCTAAAAACTATTTTGAAACAATTAACAACATGAAAAATTACGAAAATATTTCCACTGTAAAAAATGTTTTTCCAAAATTTATCTATATAGAAACAAAGCTGAAATTGTCAAAACAATATCTCTTTATCGAGTGACGGTAATTTCGGTGAGAACATTTGGCTATTAGGCACCTGTGGTTTGAATGCACAGTTATTTGCTGATATGAATTCTGATAACTTTACAGATATTGTTGATAATGATTTCACAAAAAAATACACGCTTCAGGCTCGAAAGGCAATCAACAGGATGAAAATCATCATAGTTCATAGACTTTACAGATATATATCCTGATCTGGGTGGTTGTTTATGGTATTTATGCCAAGCAATTTTTTTTTATTTACCTTACTTAATGAATAAAAAATTCTATCTAACATTATAGGGAACCCAATGTAAAAATAATTCCACAGTGTTTGTGTAGGCTTCAGTCTGTAATATTCCATTGCTGGGCATAGGCCTCTTTGCCCGTGGTCGAGAAGAATCAGAGCGTAACCCACCACGTTGCTACAATGCATTTTGGCGGATATATTCTCTACTATGAGTAACGATCGCTATCAGGTGTACATGATAACAACCAGGACCGACGGCTTAACGTGCTCTCCGAGGCACGTGGAGATACCGACAAAGACTGCATAAACACACAGACCACGGCAAACATCTGTATGGCCAATTCAAATGTTTGTCACGTACGGGGATCGAACCCTCAACCGCCAGCCCAACAACCCACAAACCAGTGTTGTGACCGTTGGGCCAACACGTCAGTATTTGTGTACATAAAACAAATTAATGTATGTATTAATTACAATTGTCGCAACCAAAAGTCAAATAAAAAAAATTCTAAGTTATTTTCATAAAGCTTACTGGCTTGATTCTTAAGGGCCAATTATTTTCAAAGGTACTTTTGACGGAATTGAATTTACTTCTTTTCTTTATTCAACATAGAACAACTGTTTCGGCAAACAAGCCTACGTCTCACCTGATGGTAAGTCATTACCATAATTTAAAGACGCCTGCAACACCAACCAAGGTCACCTACCTTACTCACCAAGGAACACAACACTTCTTGAAAGTGGTATTATTTAGGATGATGATCTTCTGTAAGTTCTGTTCCCTCCCCAGTTGGGTACCCCAGATATTGAGCAGGATGTCTCCTGCTGTGCCCTACCTACCTTCTAAAAATGGGTTGACCAAAAACAGATATATAGTAAAATTGGGAATGATTTAATTTGAGGTATGTCATCCGTGTATTAAAAAAGTATACCCGTGGTTTCAAATCGAATCTCAATGCATTTATTTCGTCAGCCAGCAAAACAGATTCAGATTTCAATAAAATTTGGTAAAATTAATTTCGGACATCCCACATCCCACAAATATTATAATATCGTATTTCTCTGAATACACGGATAATAATAGTCAATTCTGTGCTGAAACCGGTTATTTGAAGTCGATTTATTTTAAGATTTTTGAAGTGAAACTTTTTTAAAATCGTTGTGATTTGAAACCCGATGAAAATGCGTCGCGACAAAGGACATAAATGCGTGAGCTTTGCATGACACTTACGACCTTTTTCACGAGACCGTCATCATCGACGATAGAAAAATCGCCACGGCCTACCTTCCTACGACTTCTTAGAAGTTTCAATTCTGCCGTATGTGAATTGCACACACACTCTTTATTAGTTTGTGTCTTAATAGAGTCAGGAAACATAAAGGGCGCTGTGTGTCAGACGCATGTCCACAGACCCAAACGAATTTGAAATTAATATTTTTTTTATAGGAGTTTGTTCGAGTAGGTTTCAAGAGCGATTTCGAATCGTCATAATACAAATTTATATTGTACTAGCTGTGCCCGCGACTTCGTCCTTGCAAATTAACAAAAACGTTATTGTTCAGTTTGCTGAGTTATAAAATAAATAACTTTATATATAAAAGTAGCCTAAGTTACTCCTTACTACATCAGCTATCTGACAGTGAAAGTCCCGTCGAAATCGGTCAAGCTGTTTCAGAGATTAGCCAGAACAAACAGACAGACAGACAGACCGACCGACAGACAGACCGACCGACAGACAGACAGACTAAAATAAAATAAATGTTATTTTGGTATATATACCTACCATGTAAACATCCATATGCATTTAGTAATAAGCGGTTATTTTAATATTACAAACAGACACTCCCGTTTTATTTATTTTTATAAATAATTTTAAAAAATACATTTTTATTTTTTATGGAGCTACAAACGATTCGGAATGTATATTCTGCTGAGAAGAACCGGAAAGAAACTCTGTGCCTAATATTTTAAAAATGTCACGCGTTACAGTTTTAGTCATATCCTTCACGATATAGGTACAGTGCCGCTGAATTCATACATCTTTCTTATTACCTCTGATATGTAGAGCTCATTTTGTTTTTAAGAAAAATTTATTGTAAGTATGCTTGTTCTGTCAAAATAAACATGTACAATCTAACCAACAAAGTTTAATAAGTCAAATAAATTACACATTCCACTAATTGAATTCGCTCAATTATCGGCTTATATAATTAATATGTCTAAACAACGTAATTAATTGTGAATTAACTATGTTACGTTCAGTTGATAATTTTCAACAATTATAAGTTTTTAGACGTCCACGCATTCTCGTCAACATAAAGGGGGGAGGTAAAGAGCGGGCGGGGCGGGTGCTTGGTCATTGTTTTGGTCAGTGCGCTGCGTACAAATTTTATAGAACACTCCTTCTGGTTTGTTCTGTATTCTGAGGTATCGGCATATTAAAGATCATTCTTAAATTGAATGAAAATGTTAACGCGGATGAATGACTTTTTTTTTAATGAAATTAAATAATGTAATTTTGTTACATCTTTTTTTTGCAGTTAACTCTTTACTTAACGGTATGAAAAAAAATATAAGGAGTACAATCTGCTGAACGAATGACCTCGTTATTTATTTGTTTATTTTTATTTAAATTCTTCTTGTACAATAAATACACTAACACAAGTGTGTACAAAAGGCGGGCTTAACGCTAATGCATTTTCTAGCAGCCAACCTTGGTATGTGCAAGAAAGTATAGTGTGTTGATGTACAATAAAAAAAAAAAAACAAAAATCATATCACAACATAATACTAATAATATAATATAATAATATACGATAATACAATATGGCGTAATATAATATAATGATTTATATAATACAATAATATTTAACTGAGCTACTAGCTGACCCTGCAAACGTTGTTTTGCCATATACGTTATTAACCCCCTTAACCCCCCCCCCCCCGTAACTTAGGGCATCCCCCTATAGATGATATGATAAATAGATGTTGTTTAATTCTCAGACCTACCCGATATGCACACAAAATTTCATGAGAACCGGTCAAGCCAATATAATATAATATAATGAAATATAACAAACGAAAAAAAAACCGACTTCAATTACATCGACAAGTAATACAACGTAGATCGACGAAAAAATAGTCAAGCAACTACGCGTTATTAAAGATTACTCAAAAAGTAGTTATCAGATCTCGATGAAATTTATATGTGACTACATGATAAACATCAGCTATCGATTAAATTAAAAATTATCAAAATCGGTACACCCAGTAAAAAGTTATTACGGATTTTCGAGAGTTTCCCTCAATTCCTCTGGGATCCCATCATCAGATCCTAGTTTCCTTATCACGGTACCAAACTAGGGATATCCCCTTTCCAACAAAAAAAGAATTATCAAAATCGGTACATCCAGTAGAAAGTTATGCGGTATAATACAACGTAGGTCGACGAAAAAAGCGTCAAGTAAAAACACATTATTAGATATAACTCGAAAAGTGGTTGTTAGATCTCAAATAAATTTAAATGGGACCAATTGGCACACACCACCTTTCGATTAAAACAAAATTTGTCGAAATCGGTCCACGCGGGCAAAAGTTCTGATGTAACATACATAAAAAAAGAAAAAAAAAAATAAAAAAAATAAATTACAATCGAATTGAGAACCTCCTCCTTTTTTGGAAGTCGGTTAAAAATAATATGACGTTACTCCAGCTCAGTCATTGCGGCCAATATTCTCCTGATTATATTAATATAGTTATTTTTTTACGGAGATTTTGAAGGAGTCCTTAGAGGGCGCCTTCCTAATCTATTCAGGCAGTCCATTCCACAGTCGCACGTCTGCAACAACGAAACAGTTTTACATGAATCCTGATCGGTGTGATGGAAATGTCAACAAAAGGTTTTCGGTGTAGCATTCCTCGTTACGTTTTTGATAACGCCATCTGCCGAATATATATGCTATTGGGTTGACTGCGTTACGCCGTATTCTAATATTGCCATCTATAGCCGATCGATGACGTTATTTGATTCGTTTATTTACCATTTGATATGGTATTAATCTTTTTCTTAGACTAGTAAGCTTTTTTGTGCCTATTTAGACAGTCGATCTGAAGGAGTCACTCCAGTCGTGCGTCGGAGCTGACACACACACCTGTTTTGTCTACTTCTATAATTCCGGCTGTTCCAGATTTTGAGCAGGATATTTCCTGCTGTGCTGTTGTACCTCACACACTTCAGCCTATCGCAGTCCACTTCTGGACATAGGCCTCCCCAAGTTCGCGCCACACATCCCGGTCTTCCGCAATTCTCATCCAGCCTACACCGGCAATCTTACGCAGATCGTTGTACTTCAGTAAATTAAAATTATTTAAAAACTTCTCTGATAAAAGTATATTCTAATTCGGATGCTTATTTGATTTCTTTCTTTAAGTCTTCAGAATTCCAAGTTTTTCGTTTACAAAAAAAAACATACGATTTTAAGCTAATCCCATTTCGAAATTCCACGACGAAAGCCACGACTTTCAATTATAATTCACGTTTCACACTAATAACTTTAATCACTTACACATTGCCTTAAAAAAACATCTTGGTCTGAAAATTAAAATAAACGGCCATGTTCAAATATTCTCTCCTAACGAAATTTGGCCGAAACCTATTTTAGACGACGTAATATGAAGTTAAGTTAATCAGTCAACAGTGCGTGCTCGCTTCGTCGCCTCGGAATAGTTGGCAGTGTTTTCAAAATTACGTAGTAATAACGAGTCGTTTTCTAACTCAGAAACTCCATTAAATTGTGAAACTGGTTTTAGTTAGTATTTTAGAATTATAAAGTAGTTTTGTGAACGCTAATATGTGTCCCTTGCGTTTTAACCCTTGTTGTTCTTCCGACATAATTTGACAAAATTAACATTATTTATTTATTTATAATAATATTTAAAAAAATAATTGATATAAAGGTATATATAGAGATCTATTAAGATATTATTATTTAAATAAATTTTATATTATCTATTTAAGATTGCCGGTATGCAGTTGGCAAGATTGCTTTCTGATCTAAGGTTGCGGATTTGATTCCCACCGCATATTCTAATGTCTTTTTTAATGTATATGTGCTGTATATTGTACGTAAATTTAATCATTTTGTTTATTTATCACAAAATAGGTACAATAATCAGTTGACTGTTACCTATTTACTGCGTCTTGGCAAACACAGTGTGGGACGCCCTCCGGCCCGTTGACCGACAATCTACGTAAGATTGCCAGTGTAGCCTGGATGAGGATTAAGGAAAACCGGTATGTCTGGCTCGGACTTGGGGAAGCCTATGTCCAGCAGTCGACTGCAATAGGCTGAACTGACTGACTGATTGACTAACATAATGTTAACACACAAAGAAATGTGTCACAATGTATTATAATGCAAAAATCAGTACTATTTCTAGTTCTAACAATTAAATGAATATAATTTTACTGTACGTAGAAATAAAATTTAACTTCTAGATTTTATTTAATATTCTAAATGAAGTGCACTTCTCTGAAGAACTAACTTAAGAATGCAGATTATATTATAAGCAGATTAAACTACGGCCTTTTGTTCTTTGCCGTCTTTGTCTGAACGTCACAGGCTGATGTTGACTCCGATATTAAACTGTACTTATAAATACCACATGCTTGAAAGGATTTTATAACATTGAAAAACTATATGTTCTTGATCAAACTGGCTTGTAGACACAAGCCGTAAAGGGGTCTTAGTTCAACGAATTAGTGTATACAAATATATATAATTGGAGTGTCTGTTTGTAATATTAAAATAACCGCTTTTTACTAAATGCAAATGGATATATACACGGTACATATACCAAAATAGCATTGAACAATAACTTTTATGTTAAATTCCACGCGGATGAAGTCGCGGGCACAGCTAATCAAATATATAGATCAGTTTGACCCCCAACTGTCTTTCTTTCAATGGGGGTTTTGTAGATGAAATAAATCACGTTCCATATGAAAAAAAAAATCCTGGTCCTTTTTCAAAATTTATTTCGTTTTAATGACAAGTATTTTGTTGAGGTGGCCATTTTGTTATGGCAGCCATTTTATGATCGCGGCCAGACCATCTTAACGCGTTAATTATCTATTGTCAACGTCGTTCTTTTGTATTTCACTTTATTATCCGTTAAGAATATTTTTAATGACATTAAAGTGTCAAAGTGGTGGTCCTAATGAGCCTTTATTATTGTTCTTCATCTTGGAAACTAATGGAAGGACACTTTAAATTGTCTGGATTTATATAAGATCGAAAATTATTTGGGTCAAGATCGTCGACAAGACGTTATCTTGCATCGACTGGTCAAAAAACATTATTCTAACAATAATTTTGTATGGTTGTCCAGTGTCTGTTATGCTATATTAGCTCGTGTAGTCGCTTAAAACTACAGCAAAAGGATCATTTCAACCTCAGACAGGTGTACAAATATTTGATTCTAATGATATCAAATCTTGAGTCTTTTTTTACGTGGGGAAAATCTGTTATGGATCCAGCGCGGGGGCACCAGAGGGTTATGTCAGACTCCTACTGACTAAAATCCACCACGTGTTAGCAGTCATCCGCCTGGGTGGGGCGAGATGGGGTCGCGCTAGCATTCGCCACCTAAATCTTGAGTCTTACACCAACGTTTTGCTATAAACAATAAAGTTGATAATAACCAAGAGGAAAACTACCCACAATTCTCTAACTTAATCCCTGACTCGACCGAGGACAATATCTAATAATATATCAAGTTATCCGTGTGTTGTCTACGATCTTGGGGGTTAGAATAGAAACAAATATACTACTCACACAAATAATAAGAATATATCACTGAGGACATATCAAGTGTATTGTGTTTCGATTGCTGTTTGATTTTTGATTATTACTCTTTCAAATTTCTTATTGGATATAATGTCTTCAAAATTCAAAAAAAAAAAATCAAAAAAAAATCTCGTAAATATAATTTTTTTTTTTAAATTTAAATGACAGGCTCAAGTAGTATTTGGTGGGAATATAGTTGAAGATCTAGTTCATCACATAGGTTGCCGTTTATTCCGAAGCATATGGAACCAAGACATGCGGAAAAACCACGAAGCGTATTTACTGGAACCAACCCGCCTGCCCAGCGTGGTGACTATGGGCTAAACACATGAGTGCACGCCATTATTAGCATGAACTAGGTCAGCCCTATGTCGAACAGTGGACTTCGATATGCTGAAGGAAGTGACTGAGTGATATTTACTGTAAAATGCTTTTTAAAACTAGAAATAATTAATTTTGTTCGACTTTATTATAACTATTACTAAATAGTGCAATGTTTGATATAAGGTAAATGATAAAAAAATATCTGGCTCAACTGTTTGTTGCAACCTCAGGCCAACGGAACCATCGCAACCATCTCGGCAAGTAAGTCCGTCAACAATATTTTAAAATTTCCCCAAAACAGATTATTTTGCCGTAAACATGATTTGTTTATTTTCCGTTACCACGTTTTTTTTTCTTATCTTAAGCAACAATTTCGGCGTTACTTTCTATTAACTAAGCTGTTACTAATACCATTTTACATTATTATTTCACAAACAAGGTTCTTCAGTTACGGAGGTAATTCCGATACAACTTCTGACAAGTGAAGCTTCACGGATGTGATACCTTTTGTTGTTCAAAAAGCCTTTAAGATCGAAATTAAATTTCAATTTTACGAAAATGATAGTTTATTTTTAATGAATTTCACAAAGACTTTGTTTTCTCTAGTTTTTGTAGCAAAAAGTATTTATTCATCTAATTCATTATTTCAAAACTATCTGGACCCCGCGGTTTCACCTGCGTTAATTTGAGAGAAAAATTGCCTGAAATTGAACAAAAAATTCACCGACCGTCAATCATGTTGACGCTGTTTCAAAATTAAAACCGTCATAATTGTGTATAAATTTAATAATCAATTAATTTCCAAAACCAAAAGCAATAATATTTTTTTGTTGTTGTTAATGCCGGTAGCGTAAACAAATATCTATAAAATGATATATAATTTATGTTGAGTAATTGTGAGGTTTTTTCTAAAAAGGGTGGCAAACATCTTAGCCTTAGCGTATATATGATATTGATAATTTATATAATTGACATTTTTCTTACGAGTCAAATTAAATAAAATCAAAATAACTTTATTTAAATAGGCTTCAACTCTCGAATCGTCATTTTATAAAGTAAAATTTTTAAATGATTATTGTATAAAAGTGAAGCTACCGCCAATTCGGAATGTAGATTCTGCAGAGAAGAATCGGCAAGAAACTCCGCAGGTACTCATTTAAATAAATATATAGTTAGTAATATCTTGCATGAAATATAGCATCACTAAGTCCACACATTTTTATCATCTATGTAATCCTGCATCAAATAGTAACGTTTTATCTAGAAAGAAAACACTTTAAATTTATTATGAGCCAATTTCAAAATAAATAAAAAAATTTAAACAGCTATAAAATATATATTACATACGTGCAGAGCATTGTTGCAAAGTTTTATAAGTTATCAGAGCATTATCTTCCTCGTAAATTTCTCAATAGTAAAGTATGTTTTACAGAAATAGTTTCACAATACCCGCAATGAGAGAAACTAGCTTAAGCGTGTTATTTATTGCCGCTTAGCTTTTATACGGATATCATATTTTGGTTTCTTTGGAAATGGGTTATTTAATGGGAGTTTACTATATAACTTTATTTATTGTACACTTAAAAGTATAATGTTAGTAAAACAACAGGGATTTCTTCCAGATAACCTAAGTTCTCCTACCTAGATAACCATCAATTAACATCAACACAAAAGAAAATCTTCAATTTGACATTTAAAATTAAAACTATATCTAAACTATCGGTTATAAATTTAGATTAATTAATTAAAATAGAACAATTATTTTAGTAGATCTTTCGAAACTTCAGCTACGCATGCTCAATGAAAATAAGCTTGAGTCAAACACAATCAGGATAAGGGTCTGTTAACGTGAACACCATACAAAATTTCAGTACGAAACAGGATCATGACATCGCGAATCGAAAATAAATCTCGTTTAAAGAGAGGCGAAGATTTAATATCGTTCGATAACTTCATTCCCAGTTGAACGAATTGAGATCGAAACGAATGAACTAATGAAAACTCCTAAGGGGCTAACAGATAGTTATTTTTGTAGTTATACTTCTTTGGCGCGTTAGGGAAAAATGATGAAGGTAAATATTTACGATATGCGCGCACACCGTCACAAAAAATATACTCCCTGAAGTTAGCTACTCAACGAAAAATAAGTTAGCAACGTGAAGTTAGCTAGTAAGAATAACTTCTTACGTGCGTACATAAGTACTCACACACACTTTTATTTATTTATACGATATTGGGTTAGTCCAGTAAATTAACACTATTTAACTAGACGAAAGTTATATTATTTTAGGAACAAAATTTGGTGGGTATTTTGTAATGAATACAGCTCCCTGAAGCGCGACTTGAAAAGAGTCGTAGTGTCAATTCTTTTTAAAGATTTTTTTTATGATTGCCCAAAATTTCTCTAGCTTTCTCTCTATATCCTATATTGGTGAGAAGTTGATTAGAAGCCTTTACTACAATTTACAACAATGTGTGTATATCATAAAATCTATCAACATTATTATTGTGTATTTAATTCTTTATATGTTTATAATATATACTATATACTATATATATATATATATATATATATATATATATATATTATTGTATTATTATTAGAATGTAGGATCTACTTTGTTTTTAATTTTCTGTTTTGCCTTTTGATAACCCTACTCTTTTTATTTTAAAATCTCCTCTACTCCAAGGTTGTCTGGAAGAAATCGCTTACCTAGCGATAAGACCGCCTTTGTGCATAGTATTGTTTTGCAAATTTTATTTTTAAAGATGTGTGTTATGTAATATGCACAATAAAGTATATTTCTTCTTTCTTCTTCTTCTTCTATTTTTAAAACTGGAACAGTTATCACGATCTTTAAAGCCTGAGGAATCTAGTCTAAGTGCACTGTTATTCGTAAAGCAATTGCCTCCACTGATTATTATTTAAAAAAACCCACTAAGGATGCCTTTTTATAAAAACGCCACGTTCATTAAAAAGTTCCGCTTAAGGCATTAAAGGGGAACATTTAACTTTCTAAATAAACATTTTACTTTAATCTCTTAAGTGGTTCGTAAGGTGTCTAGCGCAGTGACCTGCCAAACTATGTTTCACCCATAATAGTTAAGAATTTAATTTCATAATATTTAGAAATATAATATAATAATAAATATAATTTTAGAATATTTAGACAGAATCCAGAATGATAAAATCCGTGGACGGAAAACGGTTTCGGTTGCTTCGGTTCATTGCCACTTAAGATTGCTAAATCTCAAAATTCGCTAAAAGCTAAAGTGGCAATGAGCTGGCCATATTGCAAGGAGAACCGACAACCAATGCGAAAGAAAGGTTCTCGAATAGCACACTACGCCTCGTTAAAAAGAAGTATGTGTCTGTCTGTCTGTTTGTTCCGACTTATCTCTGAAACAGCTGGATTTTGACGTAGTAAGGAGTAACTTAAGCTACTTTTATTTTAGAAATTTATTTGTTTTCTAACTCTGCGAACTGAACAATAAATTTTTCGTCAAATTCCACGTAGGCGAAGTCGCGGGCATAGCTAATAGTGTATATAAATTGATGTGCAAAGCTTTACTTTAAATGCGCTAAAATAAATGAAACAAACTTTCTCCTGAAAACTTTTACTATCGACATTTAACACTAAAACACTATTTATATGATATAAACTCTTGTCGCGAAATTATCTACCAATTACCAATTACCTCCACAACTTCGCGCCGAAAATGGCGTGAAATCATGTGCTTTGCTCATAGCCACCACGCTGGGCAGGCGAGTTGGTGACCGCAGTGCTGGCTTTGTCGCACCTAAGACGCTGCTGCCCGTCTTTGGCCTTTGTATTTCAAAGCCATTTGATGGCTATCCCGCCATCGGTCGGCTTTTTAAATTCCAAGGTGGTATTGGAACTGTGTTATCCACTAAATGTGTGAGGGGGTGGCTATCTTACTGCCGTAAGCACACAGCATACCTTTTATACATATTTCCAAAATTTTATTACATTCATAGTTATGTCTACTCTATATTAACGCTACACGAAATAAATAGTTCAAGCAGTGTGCCCAATCCTAAAAATGCTTACACCGGACCTGGCTTCTTTTATTCTATTCAAGATTTTGTTAAGTAAAAAGGCGAAAATAAACCACATAATAAACTGTTTTATGGTAAGGATTATGTAAAATATTTTTATAAATAATATGGTAAGAGTTATATAGTTTTGTTAAGGATATTGTTTAAAAGTCGTATTTGTGTATCATAACGATAGTATTTTTATATAGTTATTGAAAATGTATCAATAAAAATATTTACATTTTTATAAATAAATAAATGTAAAAAATATCATATGACATACACACGGTCGTCTGTTAGTACGGTAAACAACTTAATGCTTATGTGTAACGTAGATTGATTGTTTTGCAGGATTACTTTAAAAGTTCTTAATTAACTAAAATTCAAAGCAATGCTCCTAAACATTAGCTATTTTAAGTGACTAACGAAATAGATCCGCTATGATGAAATCTATCTCGTTCCTCGTCACAGTATCGGGGCTTTGCCATGTCCACCTCTTTTGGGGCTTCTTCTCAAAAAATGAGTTCATCAAGAAGAGCCCCTCCGATTCGAGGAAGTTGACAAGCGTCTGCCCCCTGCGATTCCTGTGCCCCAATCCGACCTACACTGCCCCAAATACTATGTGGCTCCGAGCAGTTTCAGTTGGAACTCCAAAACCGATTCGATTCGCTGGAAACTACTAGCGACGTGGACGAGATAACCGACAACGTGGTGAAGACGGTGTGTACACTGGGTCGCAGGCACTTTCCACCAACAAAGCCAACGAAGCAGTCCAAACTTTCTCCCGAAGCCTTGGATCTGATGCGGCAGAGGCACGAGTTGCCTGCTGCTTCGCCAGAACAGAGGGCTCTTTCCAAGAGGATACGGAAGCTTATTCGCCGAGACCTCCGCTGCTCAAATACGAGAGAGGTTACTACTCTGATTGAGCAGAATAGGGGGTCCAAAGTTTTCCAAAGACCATTGGGGAGAAGCCTTCTTGCGAAGCTTAAAACAGCAGATGGCAGAACCATCTGCTCTCGCCCTCAGATTCGAGAAGAGGTTGAGAATTTTTATGGACAGCTGTACTCGTCGAGCACACGCAAGCCTGCGACTTGGGACACCGAAGATCCACGGGCACCATTGTTGCGCCATTATTCGGAGAGTATCCCGGACTTCGAAGAGGGCGAGATTAGTGCAGCGCTCGGGCAGCTTAAAAACGGGAGGGCCCCGGGGGATGATGGAGTTACCACTGAACTCCTTAAAGCCGCAGGGCGACCTGTCCTGAAAGCCTTGGCAAGACTATTTAACGCCGTCATCCACCGAGGTACCACGCCGGAGACGTGGTCCAGGAGTGTGGTGGTGCTGTTCTTTAAGAGAGGCGATAAGTCTCTGTTAAAGAATTACAGACCGATCTCACTTCTGAGCCACGTCTATAAGCTGTTTTCGAGGGTTGTAACGAATCGTCTCGCCAGAAGACTCGACGAATTCCAACCACCAGAGCAGGCTGGGTTTCGAAATGGCTACAGCACCGTGGACCACATCCATACTGTTCGGCAGATTATCCAAAAGACGGAAGAATATAATCAACCGCTGTGTATGGCATTTGTGGACTACGAGAAAGCCTTTGACTCTGTCGAGACCTGAGCTGTCCTGGACTCTCTGCAGAGATGTCATGTCGACTGGCGATATATCGAGGTACTAAAATCTATGTACGACGCGGCGACGATGACCGTTCATGTCAATGACCAAAGAACTAGACCTATTTTCCTCCGGCGTGGGGTAAGACAGGGGGATGTAATATCATCGAAACTGTTTACCACTGCGCTAGAGGATGTTTTTAAGACCTTGGATTGGGGGGAACGAGGCATCAACGTCAACGGTGAATTCATCTCTCACCTTCGTTTCGCCGACGATATTGTCATCTTTGCGGAGACGCTGGATGAGTTAGGCCAAATGCTGGCCGGCCTAAACGAGTCCTCCCGACGTGTCGGTCTCTGTATGAACTTGGATAAGACGAAAGTTATGTTTAACAACCAAGTCATACCGATACCGGTATCGGTCGATGGTACCCTTCTCGAAGTTGTTCAGGATTATATTTACCTAGGCCATACTATCCAACTAGGCCGCAACAACTTCGAGAAGAAGGCCGATAGGAGGATTCGGTTGGGCTGGGCGGCGTTTGGCAGACTCCGTCGAGTCTTCACTTCGAAGATTCCGCAATGCTTGAAGACAAAAGTTTTCGAGCAATGCGTCCTGCCTGTGTTAACATACGGAGCCGAGACGTGGACACTGACGAAGGGGCTGGTCCACAAGTTTAAAGTCGCTCAACGTGCAATGGAACGGGCTATGCTTGGGGTCTCTCTCAAAGACAGGATTAGAAATGAGACTATCCGCGAGAGAACGAAAGTAACCGACATAGCCCACAGAATTAGCAAGTTGAAGTGGCAGTGGACTGGTCATCTGTGTCGCAGGACCGATGGCCGTTGGAGTAGACAGGTCCTAGAGTGGAGACCGCGACTTGGCAAACGCAGTGTGGGACGTCCTCCGGCCCGTTGGACCGACGATCTACGTAAGATTGCCGGTGTAGGCTGGATGAGGATTGCGGAAGACCGGGATGTGTGGCGCGAACCTATGTCCAGCAGTGGACTGCGATAGGCTGAAGTGAACGAAATAGAATAACTATATAAAATATATTTATAACGTTAACACCAATTTGAAAATTATTAAAACTATACACACCATTCCTAAAAAACACAATGCTAATATGCTAGACAAAATATCTTCTAAGTGTGACCCAAATATTGTTTAAATATCACAATATTTTAAAATACATTGATACAAATATCATTCCTAACGAAAATGCATGATTCAAAATCATAAATCATCTGCAACCGCGAAACGTGACCTGGTTACCCATAAATCCGCTATCCAAACACGACTCTTCAAAAACTAGCCCAAATTTTATAACAACTGAAACTGACATACGCTAATGATTGTAGTGTAATTAATTACGTGTGAAGAGCAATAATGTCGACGATGCTACGTGCATTAATCAAAGGCGGCTGCAGTAGACTGCGTGTATCAGAACGCAGTGTATGGGAGCTTGTTTCCTATACTGCTACTTATAAAATTTTCAATACCGGACAAAACGAAATAGACCATTATACGCTACGCTGAACAACATCAAATATAGAATTATGAGATATGGCTCTTACAAGGACAAGCAAAATTGTGGTTATACGCTTCAGCCTGTAATATCCCATTACTGGGTATAGGCCTCTTTCCCCATGTAGTAGAAGGATCAGAGCTTAGTCCACCACGCTGCTCCAATGCGGGTTGGCGGATATATTCCCTACTATGAGTAACGATCGCTATCAGGTGTACATAATAACAAACGGGACCGACGGCTTAACGTGCTCTCTGAGGCGCGGTGGGAGGTGGCAAAATTGTGGTTACTGGTGGATAAAATGAAATAGACCACAAAGCGTCAAGGTGTCCGAGTTTGGATTGAATGATTGTTATTCTGAGACATCTGTCACTGGAAGTTTAAGTGTGAAATGTTTTTCACAACATGCAATTAAATATATTGCATTGATTTTAATGATGTTTAATTGCAATTTTTAGGACTAGACATAATTTAAATTTGTTCAAATTTAGTGATGGATCACGCGTTAATCTTATTCAATTTGAACAATATTTGACATGTTTCATACCGTTATTCTCAAAGACAAGTAAGTTTCCTCACCTAGTTTTGTACTAGATGTAACTGAGTTTGTTCAAAATTGCGTTTGATATTAGTAGTTACTTGTATTTAAACTCACAACATTCCGAACAAATTATATGAGATCAATCATTTGAACAAAAGTGAAAAATAAAACCAGTATAACCTATAAATGGCAACTCCTTTTTCCTTTCTTTAGAATATCGCCAACTTTATTATACTGTATTCGCTTTTTTGGATCTTACACAATCACAAAAAAATATATATTCGTAAAAACATTAATTTATCTGTTAGATATATACTCTGGACAGTGTCAGTTCACATCCAACCGTTAATTTATATTAATCTGTAAATATGTCAGAGTCAGTATATTACTGCAATTAGCCACATCACATCTTACTTACCACTGCAGTACTAATAATTCAAGTAATTGAGGGCGTAGTATTGTGTTTATATGCATTTGTACTTGTGTGTATTTAATTTATTTTATATACAGATAGGAGTTCATTGGAAGTTCTATTAACTTTGATGTTTGATACTGTAAAACGAAAAATATAAGTATGTTTTTTGGAAACTAAAAAAAACAGATTTCAATTATATCGACTATTAGGTAATACGGCTAGGTAGACGAAAAAATAGTCAAATAAAAACAAATTATTATTGATAAATTAAAATATACTTGACAGATATCGATTAAATTTAAACGGGACCACCTGCAGTACCATTTTTCGATTGAAAAAAGAATCATCGAATTTGGTCCACCCAGTAAAATATTATAAGGAAAACACACACAAAAAAATTAAATCAAATTGAGATACTCCTCCTTTTTTGAAGTAATTTAAAAATTATGTAATTGGATTTTATTTCTGTAACGCCCGACTTAGTCTGCATTGTATATCATCTTATAAATATACATTACGAGCAGAGAAAAATACATCATAGCGATTCGACGAAAAGAAAGCATCCTTTAAATGTATAAGTTAACCTATTGCACATAAAATCTTTTCAAACTTTTAATTATAAAATTAACTAGCCGTCTCTTTATCCGTCATGTAGACGGAGTGAGCATCAATAACATTAGTTATGCAGATGATATGGTGTTGCTGAGCCCATCGGTCAGTGCATTAAGACGATTACTGTCTATATGTGAAGTATATGCTGAGGCTCATGGACTCAAGTACAATGCCAAGAAAAGCGAAATCATGGTTTTTAAGGCGGGTGCAAAAGGCTATAAAACCATACCTGAAGTATCGCTCTGCGGATCACCGCTACTTAGGGTGACCAGCTTTAAGTACTTGGGTCATTGGGTAACCGAAAACTTAGGCGATAATAAGGACATAGACAGGGAGCGAAGGTCACTGTCAGTTCGCTGCAACATGCTGGCTCGCAAATTTGCACGTTGTACTGAAGATGTCAAAATAACTCTTTTTAAAGCCTTCTTCCAATCATTTTATACGTGCAGTCTGTGGACCAGCTATAGCTTGCGTGCTTACAGTGACCTCCGCGTACAATACAATAATGCGTTCAGGATACTGTTGGGGCTGCCGTGGCGCTGTAGTGCCTCACTGATGTTCGCGGAAAAGCGCGTCGATAACTTTAAAGCCATCATGCGCAAGAGGTGCGCGTCATTACTTAAGCGTTTCCGCGGCAGCCACAATAGTATTCTGAAAGTGTTTGTAGATCGATGGGAGAGTCTTATGCTGCGACATTGGATAAAGCTCCATGTAATATGAATAATGTAATAGAATGTAAATATAAAAATGTTATAAATTTTCAATCTTAAATTTTCTGTACTAACACTAGGTTATAAGAAATATTGTTACTAACACTATATGGGCTAGTCCTGAAATAAATGTTATTATTATTATATTATTATTATTTAACTTAATTTAATAACTTAATCTTAAACTAAGTTAAGAAGACAAGGTGTTAACGCCTGACATAACCAATCAAAATGCTGTCTGAACTAATTGCTATTTTAAGCCATCAGGCGCCTGTATCAAACCTTTGGACCGCCCCACTAGCCTGCGTCACCGCCAGAGGACGCCCGAATAACCTAGTATTGACCTTATATACCCCGATCAACACGCGGCCTTAACTTATCTATAAAAATTTGCGGAAATTTGCTTAAAAATAAATATACTACTTCAACTCAGGTTGTTTCAATAGACGACTTCTAAGTATTTTTTTGTCGTGAACACAAGGTATCTAGACATAAAAGTTAGAAGATCGAATTAAAATATTTTCAGTAGTTTATCTGTGATGCGCATATAATTTCTATATTTTTACTCATACAGATATGTTTTCTAAAAAAATGTATGTAGCCACAAGCAATTCTTAAGTATACGTATTATTCTTGCAAATAACCTATTTTTTCAAATTTCGTCTATTATATTAAATCTCGAGTCACACTGTCTGTGGTCGAATTCTTCTGAAATAGTTCGACCGATTTTTTTTGTGTATATTGGTAGGTGTGAGAATAGGCCGTAAGATATATTTTGTACCGTTAGATGGAGTAACTGAAGTAGGGTACAGGAAATTTCCTGCTCAAAATATAGAGCAGCCCAACTGGGGTAGTAACCTCGATCTTACAGACGATCACAGCTAAATAATACTGTTTTCAAGCAGTATTGTGTCCCTGTTGGTGAGTAAGGTGAACAGAGCTTCTGGTGGAAATTGGAGATAGAACAGTGCTTGTGATGCTTCTAGTGTTGCAGGCGTCTACAAGCTACGGTAATCGCTTACCATCAGGTGAACTGTACGCTTGTTTGCCGAACTAGTTATATAAAAAAGGTAGGTATGGTGTCACTATCCAGGGTTTTATTTCGACTTCCAGAACAACGTTTCCCAGGACAGCTAGTTAACTTCTATTTTTCAAATTATATTATTACTATGACATATTACCGTGCCTCGGAGAGCACGTTAAGCCATCGATCCCGATTGTTATCATGTACACCTGATAGCGATCGTTACTCATAGTAGCGAATATATCCGCCAACCCGCATTGGAGTAGCGTGGTGGATTAAGCTCTGATCCTTCTCCTACATGGGGAAAGAGGCCTATGCCCAGTAGTAGGATATTACAGGCTGAAGCGATACATATTGATATAATGATAGACATGGTAAACATCGTCTTTTACGTATAAATCATAATTTTTAAAAATCTTTTTCACTCTTTTGTTATGATCATTTCTCAGTAATTATAAATATAATAATGGAACGACAAATTTCAACCTTTAGCCTTTCGAAAAGCGAGCTCTGTAATCTTTCGAAAAGCGAGCTCTGCGGGGTTCGAACCCGCGTCTCCGACGTACCGTGTCGGCCCACTGTTGCCGCTGGAGCGGTCAATTTTTGATATGATATTCAAAAATGTTTAGAATTCCTAATGTGGGTAACACAAAAATAAAATCTTAGATATTAAAAATAGCACGGTGTCGTCTCCTGTCAAAGATTTTCATTGTAATATGAAACTTTGAATAGTTACGGGTTTCTGTAAAGAGCTCACTATAGACGGCGCCACGGTTCGCTTAAACCGTAATTTAAAATTATCATATCGAAAATTTCGCTCGAGCGGGTGTATCGTTCCATAGCTTAATTGGCTAGAGCGCCGACACGGTACGTCGGAGACGCGGGTTCGAACCCCGCTGGAGCGGTCAATTTTTGATATGATATTCAAAAATGTTTAGGATTCTTTTTTTGTTGTAAAAAGGATATCCCAAATTTAGTACCATGATAAGGAAACCAGGATCTGATGATGGGATCCTAGAGAAATCGAAGGAAACTCTTGAAAATCCGCAATAACTTTTTACTAGGTATACCGATTTTGATAATTCTTTTTTTGTTGGAAAGAAGATATCCCTAGTTTAGTACCATGATCGGTGTACCGATTTTAATGATTTTTAATTTAATCGAAAGCCGATGTTTATCATGTGGTCGCATTTAAATTTTATCGAGATCTGATAACTACTTTTTGAGTGATCTTTGATAATGCGTTGTTACTTGACTATTTTTTCGTCGATCTACGTTGTATTACTCGTCGATGTAATTGAAGTCGGTTTTTTTTTTCGTTTGCGAGCAAACACAATTATTTTGTATATTTGTCTTGCAGATCCAGATTATCATAAAGTTAAATCTATCACTAGTCATAGCAGAGCTAATCAACTTATTCTTTTTATCGGGTTTTCCCAATACATTCTTCTTCGTGGGAGCCATGTACAACCACTAGCTAGTAATAGCCAATGAAACACTTTCAAATTCTCTCTAATAATTGTGTGCCCTATTTTCTGCATTTTTCAGATTCTTAGCATGCTTCTTTCCATGGCTCCTCTGTTTTAATTTTATTTTTGGCTTTAGTTGTAAATTTCCAAGTTTAACATGCGTAGGTTAAAGAAGGCAGAAGACATGTATTTATTATTTTCCTTTTCAAATTCACAGAGAAATGTCCTTTTAATCGACTTCCAAAAAAGGAGGAGGTTCTCAATTCGACTGTATTTATTTATTTATTTTTTATGTATGTGACTTCAGAACTTTTGAATAGGTGGACCGATTTCGACATTTTTTTTAATCAAAAGGTGACGTGTCATTTGGTCCCATTTAAATTTATTTGAAATCTAACAACTACTTTTCGAGTTATATCTAATAATGCGTTTTTACTTGACGCTTTTTTCGTCGACTTACGTTGTATTTATTATACTGCATAACTTTCTACTGGATGTACCGATTTTAATGATTCTTTTTTTATGTTGCAAAGAAGATATCTCTAGTTTGGTACCATGATAAGAAAACTAGGATCTGATGATGGGATCCTAGAGAAATCGAGGAAACTCTCGAAAATCCGCAATAACTTTTTACTGGGTGTACCGATTTTGATAATTTTTAATTTAATCGAAAGCTAATGTTTATCATGTGGTGACATATAAATTTTATCGAGATTTGATAACTGCTTTTTGACTAATCTTTGATAACGCGTAGTTACTTGACTATTTTTCGTCAATCTACGTTTGTATTACTCGACGATGTAATTGAAGTCGGTTTTTTTTTTCGTTTGCGAGCAAACACAATTATAGAACTTCTTTATAACTCCAAAACTTGTTCCAGGTTTTTTGAATTCTTCTTGTGATTTCTTGGGTATTACCTCAGAAAACAAATACGGGAGTATATGATTGTATATTTAAATCCTCTTCTTAAAAGCCGAATTTTAAAAGTCTATATTTATCTCAAAGTTATATCAACAAAAGACGATCAAACAATTTCAGAGAAGTTTCAATGAAAGGAAACTACAAGTCTAAATTGAATAAGTTAATATCTAAAAGGTTGGATATTTCAAAAGTTGTATTAGTATCATCTGGATGAATTATGGTAGGGAAGAGATACGTCCAATTATTGACTTGGTCCGTTTTGATACTTTTTTTGCGTTCCGTAATACAAAATTAAAAACACCCGAAAATTTTCTTTTAATGTTATCTGACAGTTGAACACTATAACTTAATGACAATCTATATAAATTTTTGACAAAATAAAAATTTTTGATAAATTTTTGAAAGATATGGTCCTGGCCATTTCTTTTAATACAAATTTAATTATGGCGGTACGAATTTCCCCGTATTATATAATATATTAGCTAGTAATAAGTAAAAGTATTGTACCTACTCGAGATCTTTGCAATCCCGTAACTTAAAACGTTTAATATTTAATGTTACGGAACTCTATATTCTCGAGTTCAACAAAATGCTTTTGGAGGTCAATTTTTCTTTTTTCAATTATCCCAGTTTTGGATTGATGAAAATCTGACGAAAACTTTGTTTTTCTGAAAATATTACTTCTTTATTTCCAGAGGGAATCGTAAAATAAATTTACTTGGAGCTTAAATATGTATTAGGTAGTTACTTGGAATTTCTTAAGGTCTCACCGGTTTTTCATTGAAAGAAGTAACTAAGAAATATTTTTATTGTAACTAAACTAATTTGTATTGACGTTGTCTTTTCTTGAGGATTCTCAAGCTTAAATAATAATTTTTACGTTTTCTGAAAATGACCAATTTTTTGTGAACTCAACGTGACAGTGTCAAAATTATCTGTGCTATCTTGGCACTAGTGAATTGTATTAATTTCAAATGAATAAGTGATTAATTTTATAAATAAATAAATGCTTCACACTCAACAGCCCCCAGTAGTATTTTCTCCTGTGTTGGGGGTCCGGAAACACACACAATACACAAGCACAACGTCCAGACCCCTACAAACATCTATATGGCCAATGCAAATATCTATCGTGAGCGGGGATCGAACCCGCGACCACCAGCGCATCAGTCAATACTGTGACCGCTGTATCAACGCGTCGTCAAATTTTATACAAGATTCCTCGTAAATTAGTATTCTAATATAATACACCAAACATAACTTATTAGTTCTTTATATCTTAGTACTAAAATCTCACCAGTAGATGATATCAGCGTGTCCTTGGTGAATTCAATAATCAATCGAATGGCTATTGCGTTACAATTAATCAATTCGTTTGGTTATTCTATGAAATATCTGGAATTGATAATTAGAAGTTTTGTCGAATTTGTCCACAACTATCGGAAATTGTCTACCAGCTGTTGCTTAAGGCAAACGCAGTGTGGTACGGCTTCCGGCCCGCTGGACCGATGATCTACGTAAGATTGCCGATGTAGGCTGGATCAAGATTGATCAGGAGAAGTATACTAAATATCGAAACCATTATTCGACAGGTATAAAAATATTCTTAAATTAACTAATTTTTCTGTAACAACACATAAATACATTTAAAATGAATTAAACTTTAACCAGAACCACAGTTACACATGAATACTAATACTATTTTATTTTATTACGTATTTATTAACAAAGCCACAAAATAAATCAGAGCATCATTAAACGCCACAAATTATAGTTTATTAGCCACAAAATGTTCCAATTAACTAACTATTATTATCTCATTATCATTTAATGTTGATAACGTCACTGATCGTATTACAATTACAGTATTAAACTATTAAATATGCGATATCCTTACAAAGGATACACATACGTGACGTACAAAAGAGACGCAGCGTGGTGGATTAGGCTACGATCTTCTACACTTTTTGAATGTATTTTTAGTTAATTTTTACTTTTTAGTTAGTTCATTTTCTCGCCTTAAAATGTAAGTGGAAGTGCCTCGATGCTAAGCAATACTGCTCTCAACAATGTTGTGATTCTGTAGTGATTAAGGTGACCAGAGCTCCTGGGGAGGGTTAGATGGAGCCTCAGCAACCAACCGGTGTTGCAGGCGTCTATAGGATACGGTAAGCGCTTACCACCAGGTGAGTCGCTTTGTGCAGATCTAGTTGTATAAAAAAAGGATCTTAATTCAACAAATTCTTTACATGAAAAAAAAATATATGTCTTATCCCAGATTTTGTATACAATTAATTTATAGTTAAGTAACATTTTAAGGAGTCATAAAAACGAAAAAAGAAGGAGAAAGTCAAGTTTTTCTATTTATTATTACAGACATAGATTTATTGATCTGACCCTAATTTGTCTATAAGATTTAATTAAAAATAAAAAGCAATTCACATTTTATAATTAAAATTATAAATTTAAATTTTCCTAAAGCTTCGTCAAACAGAAAATCTGCTCTGATTGTCTTATACCGAGGCAATGTCTGTCTGAGACAAGACAGGCGGATTGATAAATGATAGGCTCCTATTACGTATATGTTCATAGAAATTCGTAACATTATCGCCTATTTTTATTTGTTTTCCATTAATAAATTGCTATTTTGACTAGCCCGTTGGCGCAGTTTGTAGCGGCCCTGCTTTCTGCTCCGCGGGTTTCTGATCCTTCTCCTACATGGGGAAAGAAGCCTATGCCCAACAGTGGGATATTACAGGCTGAAGCGCATTTCCATGTCTATTTATCAATAAAAAACTCGGCTGTTACCTATAACATAAGCATTTAGTTGCTTACCTTAGAAACAGACGACCGTGTGTGTATGTTGTAAGATATTAATTATTTATTCTTATGATAATTATTATGATAAAAATTAAATACTTATTAACGAATACTTTGTACAACAATATAGATAATCGTGTGTATATATTTTTAACTAAATGGATGTAATATAATGTTTATTGAAACAAAGGCTAAAGCTATTGTTCTGTAAAGGGAAATTTATTTTTTATAAAACATTAATCAAATTACTTTTGATAACACAAATTATTTCTACACTTATGTATAAATTATTATTAATTACTAAACTGTAAAGAGAAAAAACATTAGAAGCTACAAATACTTCAATTTTCAAAATATTAAAATTCAATTCTTATTTCTTACAATCAGAACTGAAATTATTTCTTTTAAATACCTCGTTAACATTTTAATAACACGTGGTTCAATAAGTCCCGAGACTAAGTACTAAAAAAAGGTCTTTTTTATAAAATTAATTTTTATTCATCAACATAGTCTCCTCCAAGAGCGATACAGTCCCTCCAACGCTTTTCTAACTTTTCTATCCCATGTGTGTAGAACGATTTGTCTTTGGCTTCAAAATAAGCCTCCGTTGCTGCGATAACTTCACTATTTGAGTCAAATTTCTTACCCTGAAGCATTTTTTGAGGTCTGCAAACAGCCAGTAATCGCTAGGGGCCAAGTCTGGCGAATAAGGGGGATGAGGAAGCAATTCGAAGCCCAATTCGTTAATCGTTCGCCATCGTTCTCACGGACTTGTGACAAGGCGCGTTGTCCTGGTGAAACACCACTTTCTTTTTGTTCATGTGAGGCCGTTTATCCGCAATTTCGTACTTCAATCGCTCCAATAAGCACATGTAATAGTCACTATTTATATTTTGCCCCTTTTCAAGGTAGTCGATGAAAAGTATTCCATGCGCATCCCAAAATACAGACGCTATAACCTTACCGGCCGATTTCTGAGTCTTTGGACGCTTCGGGCGGCTTTCACCAGCCGCTCTCCACTCCGCTGCCTGCCGATTGAATTCCGGAGTGAAATGGTATATCCAGGTTTCATCCATTGTTACATACCGACGTAAAAATCCTTTTTATTATGATTCATCAGCGCCAAACATCGCTCTGAATCATTGATACGTTGTTCCTTTTGATTAGTTGTAAGCAAACGCGGCACCCACTTAGAAAAAAGCTTTTTCATGGCCAAATTTTTATGTAAAATAGTGAAAACACTACCAGCTGAAATCTTCACTATCTCGGCTATCTCTCGCACTTTTACCTTCCGATCTTCCAATACGATTTTGAGGACTTGGTTAATATTTTGTTGAGTCACTGCTTCATTTGGACGACCTGAGCGTTCCCCATCATTGGTGTCCATGCGACCGCGTTTGAAGTCGGCATACCACCGACAAATGGTTGCTTTAGAGGGAGCTGATCCTGCATAACATTTTATAAGCCATTGCTGTGCTTCAACGGTATTTTTTCCCATTAAAAAACAATGTTTTATCAACACGCGAAACTCGTTTTTTTCCATTGTATCGAAATTACAACCGTAGCGTCACTTAAATGTTTCAAAATCAATAATTTTATTGTTCCATTTTTAAAAATTTGACACATATTCTTGTATTGATAGCCAGTACTTTTTAAAAATCAAAAGAGTTTTTAATATATGCGCCATTTCCAGGTTAGTCCCAGGGAGAATATTTCTATTGTTGAATTACTAGAATGACCATAGTGCAAAGTGCTGCCACCATAGATAATATGTCAAAACATATAAAAGAGCAAAAGAAGTTCATTTAAATATTTTTTTATATTACAAACATGTTAAATATTATAAGATTCAGCAAATTCACAAATTAATATTCATTTCACTCTATCGTAGTCCACTGCTGGACATAGGCCTTACCAAGCTAATAAGAATTACCAAGCTGAAGTGGCAATGGGGTGATCACCTTTACCACAGGACCGATGGCTGCTAGAGTAGACATGTCCTGGAGTTGAGACCGCGTGTTGGCAAACGCAGTGTGGGACGCCCTCTGGCCCGCTGGACCGACGATCTACGTAAAATTTCCGGTGGTGGTTAGATGAGGATTGCAGAAAACCGGGATGTTTGGCGCGAACTTGGGGAGGCCTACAAATTGATAGTAAATACAAAATGTTTTCACAATTTAATTAAGTGTTTTACATGTTTGGGTACTCTATATGCTAATGACGGTCAATTGTTACCGTAAATGTGACATTATTTTGTCCCGAATTTTGAACAGGAACGTTTTACTAATTTGATAATTATTAGATTGTTCGTTATTTCTGTTGTATAATGGCATAATTATTCTATAGAAACAGGGAGTTTTGGGGATATTATTAAAACACAATTAATTTTACTCAATTTTACCATGACTTGATTATAAACATTATAAGTTTGTTTTAAATTTATGAATTTTGATAAATTTAAAATACCAATATAAATGTATAAAATATTATATTTTTTTATAAATATATGATGTTTGCATATAAACATACTTATGTGTAGAGTTATATGTAGAGGTAATTATGACTTATTATCAAGAATTTACGTACATTCCTAAGGAAGATAGCTATGTAATAAGATTAATGCTTTGTAATAAGATTTTTTCTTTCTTCTGCGTAAATTTTGATACATACCAATTCGATTTTAATCAATTTGTAGCTGTTTTTTGCATTGACAGTGTGTTTGTGAAGAAATATGGCCTACAAAGTGTGACGTCATAGCTCTTCCTATGACGTGACCTGATGACCTAAACCTGAATTACAAGTATCAAGTTGCCTAAGCAACAGACTACAATATGTGTATGTCAAACATATTTATAATTAAGAAAAAAATAAGCCCAATGTCTATTGCTATCACGATACGTAACAGCACGTAGGCCGGACAACATTTCATTTCTTATATGAAATCATGAATATTTATAAGTCTAATATTTCATTTGAAATTTTTCTCATTTGTCCCAGCGATCGTGAAATATTCTCATTTTATTACTTCCCTCAATTTGAACTGCATAACAAGTTCTTTAGAAACGATAATCGCTATATTTATCAACGTAACGAAGACTGTGTTGATTCTTTGAGATTGTATTTCAAATTTAAAAAAAAATGTATTACAAACTTCTTTTATAAAACGAAAGTGTAACACTAGATATTTTAAGAAGATCACAGAAATACTAGCTGTGCCCGCGACGTCGTACGCGTGAAATTTAACAAAAACGTTATTGACTAACCCGGTGGCGCAGTTTGTAGTGAGCTTGCTTTCTGCTCCGAGGGTTGTGGGTTCGATTCCCACCCCGAGTGTAGGTGTAATATAAATATTTATTTATATATGTACTAGCTGTGCTCGCGGCTTCATCCGCGTTGAAATCAGTGTGTCACAAAGTTTTCCCGGCAAACTTCCAGTGAAACTCTCATCAAAATCGGCTTAGCCGTTCCGTAAACCTTCCTCTTGAAGCTCTCTCTCCATTGGTGAAACCGCATGAAAATCCGTCTAGTAGATTTTGAGGGAATCTATCACATACATTTTTGGGGACTTTGTTTTATAATACACTAACTGTTGCCCGCGACTACGTCCGCGTGGTTATGAAGATATGTATTGCTATTAAGATGCTTAATGCAATTTTTTTTTATTTCAGTCTCTTGAAATGCTTATATCACACTGAGTAACTTTTCAAAAGTCACAATTTAGTATAATTTAATAGTTATTTTTATAAAACCTCTCTATATACCACATTTTTAGATTTATTTTCAAGATGCAGTATAAATAACCTATCAGGCGAACTTATAGCTGCTGTAAATGTTTCATACAAACTATCAACCTCAATCAAAGCCCCTTAGCGGTGGAATATCGCAAAATCCGTTCTTAGCGGACGTCTACTAACTATAATCTAATTTGAAATTTAATCTTTGTCCATCCTGGATGGATGGACCATCCAGCGGTTTTTGAGTTAACGACCTTGCTTTTTTATATATATAGATTACGATGCATTATTTGGACCCATATCTATAGAGCATACATTTTAAATTTCAAGTCTCTTACTTCAAAACATAGGACTTTGATACAAACTTCCAACCCCCGTTTTATCCCTTTAAGGGTCGAGTTTCGTAAAATCAGTTTTTAGCGAATGTCTACGTCCTATAAGGAACCTACTTGCCAAATTTCAAGTTTGTAGGTGTTATAGTTTCGGAGATTTCGTGATGAGTGAATTAACTTACCATTCCCCATTTTAACCCCAAAAGGAACGTTATTTCTAAAGATACATTATTTAGACACTCCTCACCATCTATAGAGCATACATTTTAAATTTCAAGTCTCTTATTTCAAAAACATAGGACTTTCATACAAATTTTCGACGAACGAACGAAATTTTCGGATAACAACGAATAATTTGTTGAATAACATGATTACTGATTTAATGTCATTAAATGCTCTTACACAGTATAATTGTTGTAAAAATAATAAAAATCGCGTTTTAGACTTAGTAATTAGCTCTCTGGCTATCTCCCAATTGAGCGAAAGCAAGGTTGGCATGTTGGCGTGTTGGACTGTTGGCGTGTTGGCGTATTGGCACATTGGCGTGTTGGCGTGTTGGCGCATTGGCGTATTGGCGTATTGGCACATTGGCGTGTTGGCGCATTGGCGTATTGGCGTGTTGGCGTGTTGGCGTATTGTTATAATTATCTTATAATTAAGAGGTTTTAATGAAACGTGCTTTTACTTGTGCTGACCAAAACGGAAGAGAAATATATTTTAAATTTTTGTTACACAGAGTACAACAATGACACAGACTAATTATATCAATCACCACAGATAACTTATAAATAGCAACAATAGTAATTTGAGTACTCACAATTTAACACCCTCACTCTCAAATTACAGCAAATTTTAAATTACAATACATTAGTTATAAAACATTTACAATACCCAGCATGTTCATAAATTTAAGGTGCTTAACTAAAACTAAACTTTTTGTAAACATGTCTGCTGGCATATTGTCTGTAGGTAAATAATCAACTTTAACTATCTTATTAAAAATAACTTCCCTGTAATAGTGATAACGGATATCAATGTGCTTAGTTCTGTTATGAAACACAGGATTTTCTGATAACTTTTTAGCACCTTGATTATCACTATATAATACAACAGTATACAATCGCTTAGTTATCTCATTTTGTAAATTTTGAAGATACACTGCTTCCCTACAACCTTCTGTGAGTGCCATATACTCTGCCTCAGTACTTGAGAGCGCTACTGTTTTTTGTTTTCGACAACCCCACGAAATGACAGAACCCGACAACATAAAACAAAAGCCTGAATAAGATTTTCTATCTACAAAATTATTTCCCCAATCGCTATCAACATAGCCCTGAATATCAACATTTCCATTTTTACAGTATTTTAAACCCACATTTTTAGACCCTTTTAAATATTTCAAAACTCTTTTAGCATAAGACCAATGTTCACTACTGTGACAATTATTAAATTGACTCAAGTATCCAACAGAATAAGCAACATCTGGCCTAGTAAGAACAGCAAGATACATAAGGCTCCCTATAAGCTGCTGATAAGGATTATCACTTTTCTGACACTCATTTCTAACAATATTTAATTTAGCCTCCATGGGGGTATCACTAGCTTTACAATCAATCATATAAAATTTATTTAACAGCTTATCTATATAATCTGATTGACTCAATGTAACAACATTATTTATTTTATCATAATTCACAGTCATACCTAGACATTTTTTAATTTCACCTAAATCTTTAATATTAAATTTTCTACTTAAAGTATCTTTTAAAAATATCATTTCCTTTTCATCATTTGAGAAAATAAAAAATTCATCAACATACAAAGTTACTATTGTTCTTAGTTCATTAACAATTTTGGTATACAAACATGGCTCTATTTTTGATTTTTTATATCCATTACTCAACATTACATCATCAACTTTTTTATACCAAGCACGTGAAGATTGTTTGAGACCATATATAGCTTTGTTCAGTTTAAGAACTTTATTTTTATCAACATTAGAACATTCAAAACTATCTGGTTTTTCCATATATATAGTCTCCTCCAACTCTCCATTAAGAAACGCAGTCTTAACATCTAAATGACTAGTTTTAAAATCAAGCTGCACTGCTAAAGCAAACAATAACCTTAAAGTAGTATGACGAACCACAGGGGAGAAAGTCTCGTTGTAATCAATACCCCATTTTTGATTATAGCCTTTTGCAACTAGTCTAGCACGGTAACAAATGTTATTGTCTCCATCATGTTTTTTTTTTAAGTACCCATTTACACTTTACAATAGTTCCACCTTTTGGAGCAGCTACAAGCTCCCACGCACTATTATTATTGAAACACTGTATCTCTTCTTTAACAGCACGTAACCAGTTTTCCCTCTCAGGGCCTCGCAGAGCTTCCTCCAAAGTTAACTCGCTGTCATCTAATGCACTGCAACTTTCTGTACACATATTTGAGAAACCATACCTATCTGGTTTACTCCTAGATCGAATAGGCAATACTCGTATTGCACTTCCAGTACTCCCTGCAGAACTGTCTGACTCTTCAGTCTCACTCGGCACAAAAGAAGGATCTTCTGGGTTATCGGTAAATGAGATAAATGAATCATCTGACTGACAACTGTCCCCCACTGAATCTGAAGTTTCTTTTGTTTCATCTATGGGAGATGTATTCAAATTTAAGTTCTCTACAGTAGCTGTCACATTGCTATTATGCAATTTATTTTCAATTATTATGACATCACGACTGCTGGTTATCAACTTCGATTCTGGATTATATATCCTATATCCTTTAATATTGTCTGAGTAGCCTACCAGAATACATTTAACGGACTTCTTGTCCCACTTTAACCTTTTTTCTTTAGGAACATGCACCATAACAGTACTCCCAAACACCTTAAGATGACTAATATCAGGTTTCTTATTAGTCCACAATTCGTAAGGAGTTTTATTGTTCAAGCCAGCTGATACTGTCCGGTTCTTGATCCTCCAAGAGAGACAATTTCCATAGGTCCACATACATCAGTATGGATAATCTCTAGCAACTGAGTACTTCTATTGCCACTGCTTGGAAAAGGTAAACGACTCTGCTTTCCTTCACAACATGTCACGCAGGAACTTTTACTTATCACCGCTTTCTGCTCCATGTTTAAACCTTCCACAGCATCCTGCATTTTATTTAGGCAGGAACTGTTGACATGTCCGAGCCTGCGATGCCACATTTCACTTGAAACCACCGCTCCAGCTGACAGATGCACGGGCGTATTGAGTCTGTATACACATTGACTAAAGTAGCTGCAGCTACCAAAACTCCCTCGCTATTATAAATGTCACAACCACCAGCTCTAAAGTTCACTTTATTGCCATTTTTAATAAGTTGACTCACTGACAAGAGGTTTGTTGTGAGACTTGGAACACACATAACCTCTAATACTGTCACATCAAAAACACATTCATCAGTACAAGTAGTTATTTGTACACTACCGGAACACTTAATTGGTACTTTATTTTCGTTAGCAACAACAATTTCCTTCATACATTGTTCGTAAGACGGATTTATAATCCAATGTTCATTTGTTGTTAAATGTACACTCGCACCAGAGTCAACATACCAATCAGATTTGCTATAAAATCCACTAAGAAACACAGAACTGAATGCGTTCGTTTGCTTCCGATCCATTTCTTTGGAATTATTTGCATTTGGACACTGATTCCGATAATGTCCTATTTGTTTACATCGAAAACATTTCACTTTCGATTTTGACAACTGACCGCCATCTTTGCTGCCGCTTCTGTCTTTGACGATTTGCATAACTTTTTTCTTATGTTGGCTCCATTGATTTTTACTATGAAGTGTACCAAAAGCAGTACCGTTAATTTCTCGAACTACCGACTCCATATCTAATAATTTTGATTTGATCGAATCTGTTGTGATATTAATTCCAGAATGCTCGATCGCCATTATCATTGGCGAAAATTTATCAGGCAATCCCGCCAACAGCAATGAACCTATCCATTCGTCGCTGATATTAAAACCAGTTCCAGCCAATTTCTGTCCCGTTTCAACTAATTGAGTCACGTATAAATTCATAGAATCACAATCCTCTAACCGTATTGATATTAATTTTCTCAATAATCCAATTCTTCGAGTAAATCCAGAGTCATCATAAAGCGATTTCAATTTATTCCATAGTTCCCTCGTAGATTTTACTTCTTTGATATGAACATAAATGGAGGGATCTATAGTTAAAATCAATTTGGCTCTGGTTTTTGCGTCATCTACTGGTCCAACTGGCGCTTGTCCTTGCTCGGGCTTGATGCATCCTAGCGTCCCTTCTAACACCAAGAAGTTCTCGGCCGCAAAACACCACTCATTATAATTTTCTCGCCCTTTGAGTTTAGGCATGTTCACCATGTAGTTTGAGTTAGACGCCATTACTAATTTTTTAGCACAAATAATTTTTTGCACCAACCACAACTCTGTCCTTTTACTGCAACTATTATCAATCTCTAGATAATACACTGTCGCAAGAACTAGTTGTACAGCCACTATTACCTGGGTACCTGGGCCCATAACCTGTTATAATTATCTTATAATTAAGAGGTTTTAATGAAGCGTGCTTTTACTTGTGCTGACCAAAACGGAAGAGAAATATATTTTAAATTTTTGTTACACAGAGTACAACAATGACACAGACTAATTATATCAATCACCACAGATAACTTATAAATAGCAACAATAGTAATTTGAGTACTCACAATTTAACACGTATTGGCATGTTGGCATGTTGGCGTGTTGGACTGTTGGCGTATTGGCAAATTGGTGTGTTGGCGTGTTGGCGCATTGGCGTATTGGCGCATTGGCGTATTGGCGTGTTGGCGCATTGGCGTATTGGCGTATTGGCGTGTTGGCGTATTGGCGTATTGGCGTGTTGGCGTGTTGGCGCATTGGCGTATTGGCGTGTTGGCGTATTGGCGTGTTGGCGTGTTGGCGTATTGGCGAATTGACGTGTTGGACTGTTGGCGTGTTGGCGTGTTGGCGTATTGGCACATTGGCGTCTTGGCGTGTTGGCATGTTGGCATGTTGGCGTGTTGGACTGTTGGCGTGTTGGCGTATTGGCACATTGGCGTGTTGGCGTGTTGGCGCATTGGCGTATTGGCGTATTGGCGTGTTGGCGTATTGGCGTGTTGGCGTATTGGCACATTGGCGTGTTGGCGAATTGGCGTATTGGCGTAAGAGGACAATAAAAAAAATGTCGATGTTTCCGATTTTAGTAATTTTCCAATATGCAACGAAACAAAACTAATGAATGAAAACTATTGCTAACGGGCGTCAGATGTAGCCCGGAAGACGACCACTGACTACTGCGCTCAGTCAGGCGTTATACACATTATATAATTTATATGTAGAAAGCCGGTAGAGATAACTCTAGAAGAAGTCCAGATACTTACTCCTCTTTACCTAAAAAATCGCTTCGAGTTTCTCTGTGACACTCATGAGCGTTCACTCAGGTCATCTTCAATCTTAATACTCAAAACTCCTTCCCATACTACTTTCTTTTATTCAAACTCCTTCTCTATTAAAGCTGTACAACTTTGGAACAATCTTCCTCTCTCTATTAGGCAAGCTGCTTAGGCTTCTGTTTTAAAAAATATCTAAAGGCTATTAACTTCTGTGACAAAGTAAAAAATCACGGTGTGATTTTTGATAACTGTCTCTCCTGGACACCTCAGGTGAACTGTCAGTGTGAGTTGAGCCGCAAGGTGTTTGCTGCAATCAATTCACTTCGTCGGCTACAATATTTCCTTCCACTGCCCACCAAAATTGCGTTAGCACAGTCACTCCTTCTACCAATTCTTGACTATGCTGATACTTGCTTTCTCGACCTTAAGGAGGAGCAATTAAATAAACTTGAGCGCCTTCAAAATCTGTGTATTCGGTTCATATTTGGTCTTCGCAAATATGACCATGTCCCCAACGACCGCAATTAACTCAAGGGGCTCCCAATCCGCTTCCGCAGGAATACTCATATCCTCTCACTGCTATATCACGTGTTGTTTCGTCGTGATTCACCTTCTTACCTCAAGGAACGCTTTGAGTTTCTTTGCGACACCCATGATCGTTCCATTTAATCCTTAAAACTCCGTCTCATACCACTTCTTATTACTCTAACTCCTTCTCTGTTAAAGCTGTCCAACTTTGGAACTCTCTTCCTCTTCCTATTAGACAAGCTCAATCTCTCTTCTCCTTCAAAAAATACCTTAAACTACATTATTTGTCACTAAGCACGTCATGATCGCCTATATCGTCTTTGTATGATATAATATATATATATGTATGTATATATATATATATATTATATGTAGATATATGTATTATATGTAGTATATTTACTTATTTTTATATCATATAGCTTGTAAACTCCATGCCAATTCTTTATCAACTATTTGTAAACTTCCCTACCGCTTCTCATTTTATATGCCCTGTCCTTATGCCAGACAATTGTTGTCTGGAAGAAATCGCTCTTAGCGATAAGACCGCCTTTGTACATCTTTCTTCGTGTGTATCCCTTTTTGTAACATTTCTTTGTAGTGTACAATAAAGAGTATTTATTATTATTTTTAAGTCTCTTCCAGCTAACCTGCGGTAGTTGTTTTATTTATTTTTTATTTTTCATTTTATTATTGGACTTTCATTTGGACAAAATATCTGTGTTGTTACGGCAATAAAATATATAGCCGCCCCCTATCTTCCCGTGAGTGTCGTAAGAGGTGACCTTGGAACTTAAAAAGCCGACCGGTTGCGGGATAACCTTCCAACTGCTGGATTTGAAATACACAGGCTGAAGACGGACAGCAGCGTCTTCAGTGCAATAAAGCCAGCCCTGCGGTCACCAATCCGCCTGCCCACCGTGGTGACTATGGCAAACACACATGAATTCGCACCATTTTTAGCGCGAACTTGTGGAGGCCTATGTCCAGCTGTGGACTGCAATAGGCTGAAATGATGATGTACGGATATAAAGTTTTTGGCACATTGGAGGGTCGTAGTCTAGACCATCCGCGGTGAAAAGCGGTTATTTTAATATTACAAACAGACAGTCAAATTTAATTAATTTCTATAGATACGTCCTAAGCTACTGCTTGTGTTCGGCTGATTTTATGTACACAACTTAGAAATAAGAAACTGTCAAATTGAACTGTCAATTTGACAGTTCCAAATCGGTGGTTGCTTGCAATTATCTAGAATTCAATTCTTAAAAACGAATTAAATTTTAATCTTTAAATGGGTAATGATTCAAGACTGCTTTTGAAGCTTATTTATATTTTATTCTTAAATAAAGTCAAATTTGATGTTGACTTACTTTTTGATAAGCTTTTCATTTTATAATTTAGTATGTAAATAGAAACAGCTTTATTTAAGTTCACGTAATTTATCGTAACAGGAAAGCACTTTAATCTTAACTAATCCGCTACTGGCCTGGGGTTCCAGATAACTTATTTCATTAGACTACAATAATGAAAGCGACAATTTGGGTGCGAGAGTTATATTGTTGCTTAATAATTGTGTTTGCAGGCAAACAAAGAAAATCCGACTTCAATTATATCGACAAGTAATACAACCTAGGTAGACGAAAAGATAGTCAAATAAATACGCATTATCAAAGATTACGCCAAAAGTTGTAGTCAAATCTCGATGAAATTTAAATATGACCACATGATAAACATCGGCTTTCGATTAAATTAAAAATCATCAAAATCGGTACACCCAGTAAAAAGTTATGCGGATTTTCGAGAGTTTCCCTCGATTTCTCTGGGATCCCATCATCAGATCTCTTATCATGGTATGGTCTGGTTTCCTTATCATGGTACTAAACTAGGGATATCTCTTTTCCAACAAAAAAAGAATTATCAAAATCGGTTCATAAACAACGGAGTTATCCCCGAACATACATAAAATATAAAAATAAATATACATACATATACGGTCGAATTGAGTAACCTTCTCCTTTTTTTAGGTCGGTTAAAAATGAAACTCTGAAAGTCATGTAGACTTAAATAAAAATGAATGTTGCTAAGCGCGTAACTCGAGAATAGCTCGACCAATTCGACAAATTTATTTTTATGTATGTTCCTTAAGGCCCACGGAAGGTTTTCTAAATACATAAATAAAAATAAATAAGAAAAATAAATAATATTTACTATTAACTTTTGACAGAACGAAGTCTGTCCGGGCAGCAGCCCGGACAGACTTCTTTCTTAATAAAAATTAGCTTAATAAACCTTCCTTACCTTGACGTTAATAAAAATTAGATAAACGAAAATTGACCAAAATTAAGTCGACATATGACTATGGGTACGATATGGATGGTATACGTGAATACACCAGTCGAGCAAAGGCTAGTGACTTGCTGAGACCGCTGTGGCAGTCTTTGTTGAAAATTTTAAAATAATGGACGGTGATGGTATAATCGATACTGAATCTGAGTTTTTACTGTATCTGTCAATCGGTCCATCTGTTTGTCTGTATCTTCTTGTTATCAAATCTTCTAAACTAATTTGAATGTACGAATAAAGTGCATCCCGAAATAAGTTATAGATACTTTTGGGCTAGATATTCAGTAATGTTTTTATTTAGGGAAAACAAGTGCTAGTCCAAGCGTGATCGAGAGACGCAAGCACGGGTTATACAATTATAAAAAAAAAATATATTAAAAATTACATGTTACAACAACATACTGTACTGTGATAACAATTAATAATTTACAAATTAAATTTAAAAATCACACACACCAACACATTGTCAAGCCTCCTCTCTTCCTGTGGGTGTCGTAAGAGGCGACTAAGGGATAACACAGTTCCACTACCACCTTGGAACGTATAAAGACGACCAATGGCGGGATAACCATCCAAATGCTGGCTTTGAAATACACAGGCCGAAGACCCGCCGAGAAGGCCGATGGTAGGGAATTTATTCGCCGACTCTTGGTGAAAAAGCCATGGTGAATTTAAGTCTGGACCCCACCTATATAAAAAAATGACATATCCTTGATAATACCGCTTTTGATACATTTACATTCTATTCATAAATATATATGTATTTGTATATATGTATGTGTATGTACGAGTATATTGTGTATATATCAATGTGTATATGTATGTATATTTACTTCTTTTAATATCATACTGCTTGTTAACTATATGCCAATTCTTCATCAACTGTTTGTACACTTCCCTACCGCTTCTCTTTTTCTACGCTATGTCCTAAACTCAAAGGTTGTCTGGAAGAAAACGCTCTTAGCGATAAGACCGCCTTTTTACATCTTTCTTTGCATGTATCACTTTTTTTGTAACGTTTCTTTGTGGTGTACAATAAAGAGTATTTATTATTATTATTATTATTATTCTGCAGTCTGTAAATGTATCTTTTTCAACTGTGTAATATTGTTTTCAAGTACCCAACCTATATAAAAGATGAAATTTAACAACTGTTTTATATAGTTTCAGTAATAGATATTTCTTGGATATTATTCTATTTCACAAATGAATCCGTCAACTCAGACATCAGTAATTATAACTGATCGTGTCAAGAGATAATAAGATGATGAAAAGTTAAACCGTGATTTAGGTCGAAAATAACGACTATAATAACTCGAGACCATTTCCCGAGGCGACGAAACTACCCCGTAATTATGAAAGTACACCCCCCTAAGGAAGCCATGAATTTGAGCTGAGATAACAACAGATCGTTCCTTAGAAGTTTCGCAGTAATTAAAGCGGCTACAGCAAATATTTTAAAAGTTAGACGGCTCGGTTCTCTTTGGGTATTTCAAGGTGATTATATTTTCGTGTATTTTTTTTTTACATATAATTAACCATTATTACCATTTCTACGTATTTAAAATACACGGTTGGATGTTCATGTAATTGTTTGCTCGCAAATAAAACCAAAATGGTACTAAATTACATCGACAAGTAATACGACCGTAGACGAAAGAATAGTCGGTAATTCTATAGACAATCGGGCGCCGATTTATGGGGTTTTAGGTTAAAGACGGGCAGTAGCGTCTTCGGTACGATAAAGCCAGCCCTGTGGTCACCGACCCGCCTGCCCAGCGTGGTGACTGTGGACAACACATATGAGTTCACGCCATTTTGGTGCAAACTTGTGGAGGTCTATGACCAGCAGTGGAATTCAATAGGTTGAAGTGATGATCTTTGTGATGATGATGACATTTAAAATTATATTGAACCTAGCTGACCCCGCAAACGTTTTTTTGCCATACATTTTATTAACCCCCTTAACCCTAGTTTTTTTTAATTTAAATTTTTAATTATGGTCGAGTTTCGACCACTGCAGGGCGACCACTAGTATACATTAAAATATGTAGGCATTTTACTTTTTATATAATCGTTAAATTTTTTAATTTGCTTTTTATTTCTTTCTTATTTTTTATTCTGTTTGATTTTAATTTAATGTTTAGTTACAAAACTTAGCTGTATGAAAAATAGGTGTTGGCCGATTCTCAGACCTACCCGATAAGCACACAAAATTTCATAAAAATCAGTCCAGTCGTTTCGGAGGAATATTTTAACTAACATTGTGACACGAGAATTTTATTTTTCTCTGAAAGAAAGATTTTTCTCTGAATTTTTTGTTCAATCACAATAAAATATAGCCTATGTCACCCCTGAATAGTGTAGCTTTCTGTTAGTGAAAGAATTTTCGTGATCAAATCCATATTTGCGAAGATTACCCCCCACAAACAAACAAAGTTAGAAACTTTACCTCTCTATAATATTAATTGATAAATTCAATAAATTACTGAGGCGTGAAGAGTTTCCATTACTAAATATTTAAATATTCAATTTAAATTCACATATATTCACTACGCGTATGTTTTTTATACCGCAGGTCTTACTTTGTTTCGTTAGGAAAACACTTCAAAAAACAATATGGTTTGGGCTTATCAATCACATCCTTATCTTCAATTTAAACATTTAACCCTATTTCAGTTTTGTTATAAGTGGTAAAATATTTATAATAAAAATTGCACAGCAACTAGTGTCGTAAGTCTAGCAAATCTTGATTATAACCTGACAAGGATTATACATGTCCTGAAACTTGATATTTCATGGCAGATGGTTTTACAAAGAGAATACAAAATGGCGCTAATTCCGAATACACGTTAATTGTATAATTTAAAGGATTTTATTTTTTCACACAGAGAAATTCAGCCTCTAACTCCCAATGCTGAGCACAGGTTTCTTTCTCCGTGCAGGAGAAGGATTGGAGCTACCACGCTGCTCCACTGTGGCTTGGCGGGTATATATCCCACTATGAGTAACGATCACTATCAGGTATTTATGATAATAACCGGTACTAACAACTCGACGTGCCCTCTGAAGCACGGTGGGGAAACCCAGAAGGACAGAGAATAAAACTGGAAAAAAAATATAAATACCAATATTTACCCGAGTGGGAATCGAACCTACAAACCGCAAGGCGCCAACACGACACACGCACCAATACATTAGAGCAATTTTTTTTTATTTAATTAATTAAAACTGAAATAAAATTCTTTGTAAAAACACACAACGATACAGGGCTTTTGTAATCGAGTACATCTGTCTGGAATCTTCTAAAATCCATTAGAGGAACATGTAATATCGACTAAACTCCCCATTAGCACTACTTCAAAGTACAACTGTGAGAAATTAATTGTTCTCGGAAGGCGCTAGGAACTGAGAAAAAGTAGTCTGCTATCTGGGACGGTTAACTTAGAATAACAAATATGATAGAAATGGTAAAAACTGTCCTATGGTAAAAGCAAATAAATAAGTAATTAAATTTATCTATATACATATATGTATATAAAAATGAATACCTATTTCCCTTGGCCACACAAATAACTTAAGAACGACTTTACTATTTTATGTCATCTTTTTTTTAAAGTTTTCTTATACATTGTAAAAAGACATTACAAAATGAAAATTTAATAAATTCTTGAACAAAGTTGAAAAATTACAAGATAAGTTAACAAATACTTACGATGACAATCCTTACCTTTGACACTTCAGACAGTACATCTATAAGGTCAGCTGTAAATATATAAATACTGTAACAGCTTGTAAGCACATCAGATATAATGTATATGATTTTGTAACGCGTTAATTGTAATTGAGGTAGGAGAGAGCAAAGAATACCTTGCTCAAAATCTTGAGCAGCTATTCAGGGTAAGTACACTATCTTTGCAGAAGGTCACATCCAAATAGTAATGCTCTCAAGTAGCTTTGTTGTAATATCTAAGGTAATTAACGGCAATTAATATAATACCGGTTGCTTCTGTTATGGAGACTGATTGGAGTTTTAGTCCAAAGTGGATCTGGATATTTTTCTGGATAAATTGACCTTGAATTTCCATATTGGCCTTGTTGTAGGCCAAGCCCAAAGATGCTTGGTTTTAGCCTCAGGACTAGCAAAATTTTATAGGTTGAAATATTTTACCAATATGTTATAATTATTATACAATTCAATTTTTTTTTACAATATGGGTTGTCTGGAAGAAATAGCTAATTAGCCATAAGTCCGCCCATTGTACTTCACTGTCTGTAATTATCTTTATGCTTTGTTTGTAATATATTTGTGGTGTACAATAAAGTATAAAATACTAAATATAAGGATGGCCAAAGTAATATGTGCTAATAATTTTTCTCCCATTTCAACTTTCCTTTTACTAAATTCTACTTCAATATTCATATATCTCTTATGATAAAAAAATTACTCTAAATAATATCAACAAACTCGTGCTATTTCCATTGTACGTTATTCTAAGGTTTTAAATGTCTCTTAGACGTGCTTTATAGTAACTTTGAACACGAGAAGAATGAAGATGGAAATAACGTTTAAAGTATTTTAAGTGTTGCTTGGTGCGGTAACTGAAATATTTTCTCGTGGTTTATTATTTCTATACATTGATGCAAGTTTTTTTTTTTGATAAAATATTTAACCCGGCGTCGATGCAGCTGGGTATTTAATACCCCAAAAACTATAATAACTTTGAAATAATTGATACTCGTTTTTTGTGGTTAACAATAGCTGCGGATGTTGAGTTCTCGGAACATTTTAGCAGTTATACTTAGTTTTACTGCGGCTAAAAGTGTCCACAAGTGTCTGAAGAACCCGCGGATAAGTAACGCCTTGCAATATCGTTCACGTAACATTTTTATGTATATCGTGTTTTATTTTATTTATTATTTATAAACGTATCGTATATAAAATTTCAGAGTGTTGTCCGTTATGTTGTACGAAAATGAACAAAGAAGACTTATACCCCCTTTGACCCTATTCGAATAGCTTGACTAGTCTAAAGAACAATTCCATCATGTTTCACTGAGGGCTCAAGATGGCTAGCAAATATTGAACACGAGGATAATGAGCAAGAAACGATTATTACATCCAGTAAACGCCAGTTCTATGCAGAAAAAGTAATTACTACATAATAAATAAATATATACAACTAACACATAAAAAATATGACGTAATTTCATTGGAAAACTTGGTTTATATAATTTTGTATACTAACAATAAAAAAGCTATGTTCCGGTATGTACGTATTGTGGAAAAATTATTAGACCAGGTATTTTATTCATTAGAATATTTGATTAAAGTTATGCATGTTATAATTTTCGATAATTAAAACATGCTTTTATAGTAAACTAGCTGTGCCCGCGGCTTCGCCCGCGTTGAAATCAGTTTGTCACAAAGTTTTCCCGGCAAACTTCCAGTGAAACTCTCATCAAAGTCGGCTTAGCCGTTCCTAAACCTTCCTCTTGAAGCCCTCTCTTCAATGGTGAAACCGCATGAAAATCCGTTCAGTAGATTTTGAGGGAATCGATCACATACGCTTTTGGGAACTTTGTTTTATGAAGTGGTTACCGTGGTTATGAAGATATGCATTACTACTAAGATGTTTAACGCAAATTATTTTTTTATATCAGTCACTTGAAATGTTTATCACTCTGAGTAACTTTTTCAAAGGCACAATTTAGTATAATTTAATAGTTATTTTTATAAAACCTCTCTATACACCACATTTTTCGTTTTATTTTCAGGCTGCAGTATAAATGTTTCATACAAACTATCGACCCCAAATAAACCCCCTTAGCGGTGGAATATTGCAAAATCCGTTCTTAGTGGACGTTTACTAACTATAATCTACCTTCCTGCCAAATTTCATCTTTGTCCATCTTGGATGGATGGACCATCCAGCGGTTTTTGATTTCTCGTGATGAGTGAATCAGTGACCTTTCTCTTTTATATATATAGATTACGATGTATTATTTGGACACCTTCTCACCATCTATAGAGCATACATTTTAATTTTCAAGTCGCTTACTTCAAAAACATAGGACTTTCACTCAAAATTCCAACCCCCGTTTTATCCCCTTAACGGTTGAGTTTCGTAAAATCTGTTCTCAGCGAATGTTTACGCCTTATAAGAAACCTATCTGCCAAATTTCAAGTTGTTAGGTGCGAGTCAACCTACCATCCCCCGTTTTAACCCCAAAAGGGAGTTGATTTCTAAAGATACATTATTTGGACACCTCCTCACCATTTATAGAGTATACATTTTAAATTTCAAGTCTCTTACTTCAAAAACATAGGACTTTCATACAAACTTGCAACCCCCGTTTTACCCCTTAGGGGTTGAATTTCGTAAAATCCGTTCTTAGCGAATGTCTACGCTCTATAAGAAGCCTTTTTGCTAAATTTCAAGTTTTGTAGCTGTTATAGTTTCGGAAATTTCGTGATGAGTGAGTCAACCTACCATCCCCCGTTTTAACCCCAAAAGGGAGTTAATTTCTAAAGATACATTATTTGGACACCTCCTCACCATCTAAAAAGAATAAATTTTAAATTTCAAGTCTCTTACTTCAAAAACATGGGACTTTCACACAAACTTCCAACCCCTGTTTTACCTCTTTAGGGTCGAATTTCGTAAAATCAATTCTTATTAGATGTCTACGCCCTATAAGGAGTCTACCTGCTAAATTTCAAGTTTGTACGTGTCATAGTTTCGGAGATTTTGTGATGAGTGAGTCAACCTAACATCCCCCGTTTTAACCCCAAAAGGTAGTTAATTTTTAAAAATACATTATTTGGACACCTTTTCACCATCTATAGACTATACGTTTTAAATTTCAAGTCTCTTACTTCAAAAACATAGGACTTTCATACAAACTTGCAACCCCCGTTTTACCCCCTTAGGGGTCGAGTTTCATAAAATCCGTTCTTAGCGGATGTCTACGTCTTATAAGGAGCCTACCTGCCAAATTTCAAGTTTGTAGGTGTTATAGTTTCGGAGATTTCGTGATGAGTGAGTGACCTTTCGCTTTTATATATATTATAGGTTATAGATAAAATTATTTTATATAAATATTATAGTTATTATTGACAAATTCCCTAATATAAAGGACAATTATAAACATAAAACTGATTTTATTTATATTGTTCATGGGTAAAATATTCCCATATACATCAGCGATGTTATGTTTTTCCACCACATCGATCTTTTTTGTAATATTTAGATATAAAAATCCTATTTTAGAGTAATCCAGACGTTTCAAAGTCAACATCGAAAGACTCAGGAAATCATAAAAACTTACACCCAAACAAAGCTTTTTTTTTTAAAATACGACTACTTCCCAACTACGAAACACTATAATTTTACTATATACCATAGCAAGGTAAAATTTCTAGGTAACATTCAGGTCCTAAAACTAAGTAGACAAAATTTAAAGTTCTTTGGTAATCTTTCCTGCTCAAAATCTGGAGCAGCCCGACTGTACCTTGACTCTAGAGATAATCACAGCTAAATAACACTGCTTTTAAGCAGTGTTGTATTCATTAACGTGACCAGAGCTCCTGAGGGGGTTGGATGTAAAGTCGGCCACATGCTTACGATACTTCTGGTGTTGCAGGCGCCTATAAGCTACAGTAATTGATTACCATCAGGTGAGCTATGTTTGCCGATCTAAATTAAAAACAAAAAAAAATAGAAATAAAAATTCACAAATCATACATTAATAAGTATAGTCTAAAGCTCTAGTGCTAGCCTATTCGATATTTCAGGCTTTACTGGAGTGCTCAGCAAACAGCGCGGTAAACACGTTCGTACTTGTTTTCATTATACATTATACACACTGGGTATATATATACCGACTGTATCATATGTGTTAGTTTGTCGTTTAGTGAAGAAGAAAATTAAATATAACTTAAGCTTGAATGAATTACTATTATCTAATACACGTAAGTAATTCTTATATATAAAATTCTCGTGTCACAATGTTAGTTACAATACTTACAATACTCCTCCGGAACAGCTGGACCAATTTGTATGAAGTTTTGTATGCATATCGAGTAAGTCTGAGAATCAGCCAATATCTGTTATGCATACCCATAAGTTATAAGGGGAGATTAAGGGGGTTAATAATATATATGGCAAAACAAAGTTTGTGCGGTCAGCTAGTAAATTTGTATTTTTATACTTACGATGTGTATATGACTTTTAAAAAGAGATATCTATACACAGAAAGTCAAAGTACAAACGCCTCAAGAATACGCTTCAGCCTGTAATATCCCACTACTAGGCATAGGCCTCTTTCCCCGTGTAGGAGAAGGATCAGAACTTAATCCACCACGCTGGTTGCAGATTGGCGGATATATTCCCTACTATAAGGAAACAGAAACGATTGCTATCAGGTGTACATGATAACAACCGGGACCGACGGCTTAACGTGCTCTCCGAGGCACGGTGGGTAGATCCACAAGGACTGCACAAACACCCATACCACGGCAAACACCTGTATGGCCAATACAAATGTTAATACAAAAAAAAAAAAACTCTCAAGAATACGTTACAAAAATTAATTTTGAAATACTGTCAAATATTTAGACAAGGTAGCAAACAAGCATACGATACACCTGATGGTAAGTGGTCGATGGAGCCTATGAATACTTGCAATACATGGAGGATCAAAAACGCGTTGCTGGCCCCTTACCCTTGCTCTAAAAAAAGAGTATCCTAGGAGCTCTAGATATCTTATTTACCGCATACATAAAAGAATACTTGAGTATTGTTTTTTTTTTTTTATGTCACTAGGTCGGCAAACAAGCGTACGGCTCACCTGATGGTAAGCGATTACCGTAGCTTATAGACGCCTGCAACACCAGAAGCATCGCAAGCGCGTTGCCGACCCAATCCCCAATCCCCCAGGAGCTCTGGTCACCTTACTCAACAACAGGAACACAATACTGCTTCAAAACAGTATTATTTTGCTGTGATCTTCTGTAAGGTCGAGGTACTACCCCAGTCGGGCTGCTCCATATTTTGAGAAGGAAATTCCTGGTGTGCCCTACCTCAGTTAAACGTTAACTGTGATGTTCTGTAAAGTTAAGGTATTTCAGCTGTATAGGGCAGACTTATACCTTGGTAAAATTTGTTTATTACAGTTAGTATTTTAATAAAAGCTATTTTCAATGTTGTCAATGAATACATTCAATGCAACTTCACTAAACAGAAACATGTCGAAAAACTTTCCATAAACGCCATTTCTTGTATTTATATACATAATTCAATCGTATATATAAAAAAGTCCAAAAATGAAGTCATTAACGAATTAACAATCCGATTTAAGATTAATGATCTGAAACTCTTAACTAAATACACTTAATTTCAACATGTCAAAGTTAAGAAACGACAAGACAATTGATTCAAGGGAACGAATTAATTTGATTTAACTTCTATTTCGGCGTTTAACTATGTATTTTGAATTACAAAATTATATTGACTACACCAGAGCGGTTGTTAACTTGTTACCCTTTTTCATATAAAATAGTAAAAAAAAAGTAGTTCGCTTTTCTATTTGTGTAACACTGTCTAACAAAGTTAAAAATAATACGTACGTAAAAAAGAAGCTTACATTACTGGCTTCGTTTTGGAATAAATCTTCATTAAATCATAGGCTGAGAGGCGGTTGTATAAATACAGCACAGAACTGATAAAAAAAAAACAAATAAGATAAATTAAGAAACTATTCAAGTACTTATCATCATTATTATGTTTTTTCTTTTATGTTCATGTTCATACTGCTGCAACCTGTAATATCCGACTACTGGGCGCAGGCCTCTTTCCCCATGTAGGAGAAGGATCAGAGCTTAATCCACCATGCTGCTCCAATGCGGGTTGGCGAATATATTTCTTACTATGAGTAACGATCCCTATCAGATGTATATGCTTAACGAGCTTTCCGAGGCACGGTGGGGACCACAAGGACTGCACAAACACCCAGACCACGGCAAACACCTGTATGGCCAATACAAAATGTTTGTCATGTGCGGGGATCGAACCCGCAACCGCCAGCGCAACAGGTACAATCCATGGCTGTAACCGTTGCGCCAATGCGGTGTCTGCTGCCGGCATGTTAATACCAAAAAATATATAATTTCTATAAATTATAAAAAATCTAAATCTGGTCTTTGGGTACAAATGAAAGAGTTTTATCCTAATAAATCTCCTCTTTGCCTTGTAAGTAAATCTTTAACGAAAAGTAAAATATATTATATTAAGAATTAATAAATTTTAATACATAATTATAAAAAAAAATTAATATATAATTTATGGATTAGTTTACTTTAAATATCTACTTATAACACACCTTATTTTTGCATATATTAATTGAATTATATATGTATTGTCGACAACATTAGTCGTGTTCGTTTGTATTTATGTAACAGATGTCATATTATGATGTACAATCTCAGAATATAATATACAATTCCGTTTGTCTCCCTGACTATGCTACAAATCTTCATATAAATCCTTTTTTTTTTTATTTGACACGATGTTTTATAGACTGTCTTAGTGTCATGTTAGTTTACTACTTCTTTAAAAATAGCTTTTTAAATTTATTTTTTAATAATAGACTTTGAGCGAATTGTTTAAAAATGCAAATAATAATTGTAGTAGTAAAACATAAATGTAGTATCAACTAATAAATAAAATGTCCTTTTCGAAGTTGAAAATTATAACTCCTAAGATATAATTTTAAATCATAAAATAAAAATAAATAAATATAGACAAAACGGTTGCTTTGTATGACTTTACTGTAGCTGACTAAATAATAATTGTTTTTACTCGCAAACCAAAAAAAATCGACTTCAAATTACGTCGACAAGTAATAATTTATAAATTTGCGTTATCAAAGATTACTCAAAACGTAGTCTGATCGAATATCGATCAAATTTAAATAGGACTACAGGGCAAGCATCACCTTTTGATTAAAGTAAGAATCATCAAAGTCGGTACACACAGTAAAAAGTTATGCGATATAATAATACAACGTAGGCCAATACGCCAATGCGCCAACGAGCCAACACGCCAACACGCCAACACGCCAACACGCCAATACGCCAACACGTCAACACTCCAACACGCCAACACTCCAACACGCCAATACGCCAACACGCCAACACTCCAACACGCCAATGCGCCAACACGCCAACACGCCAATACGCCAATACGCCAATACGCCAACATGCCAATGTGCCAATACGCCAACACGCCAACACGGCAATACGCCAACACGCCAATACGCCAATGCGCCAATACGCCAATGCGCCAACACGCCAATGTGCCAATACGCCAATACGCCAACACGCCAACACGCCAACAGTCCAACACGCCAACATGCCAACACGCCAATACGCCAACACGCCAACACGCCAATACGCCATTGCGCCAACACGCCAATGTGCCAATACGCCAACGACGAAAAAATAGTCAAGTAAAAACGCATTATTAGATAGATATAGCTCAAAAAGTACTTCTCAGATCTCAATTAAATTTAATGGAACCACGTGACACGCAGCTTTCGATAAAAAAATCATCGAAATCGTTCAACCCAGTCAAAAGAAAAAACAATCGAATTGATAACCTCCTCCTTTTTCGGAGTCGTTTAAACTCACACAAACACACACACGCACACACACAATACAACCAAAATTGATGGTTTTTGGGATTCGATGCGCTACAATGATTATATAACTTTTACCACAAGAGAGTTTAACAAACCAAATGATCGAGAAACAAATAAAACAATTACGGAGTTCTTAATAATTTGCCGGTTCATTTCGGAAATATTATTACAAAAGTTTTTGTCATATGTTTATTGAAGGAATGGTATAACAATATATTATATTTTTTTCGAACAAGTAAATGTTAGTGAAAGTTCTTCAATTGTTCATATTAAATTATTGTATGCCTTTAACATATAATTATTATTTTTTTTTATCGATAAAAGGTTTTAAGAAGGGCAAGCCAATAAAACTATCGTAAGTTTAATTTTTATCTGGTAAGTTTCGTTTTTATCTGCTCCCCAGAAAAATCTAGTGAATTATAATTAAAGTTGATAATGATTATTACTGGTATTATAATTATTCTTACTTATTAGTATAAATATTTCAATAAACGGTCTATTTATATAAAAGATAAAATCACTCACACATTTGCTGATTAGTCACGTAATCTCAAAAACTGCTAGATTTACAAAGTTGAAGGATAGAACAAAAATAAAGATAAAATTAAATACATGAAATAAAAGATGAGATTTTAATGTAACATTGTCATTTCTGTACAAAGAGGTATAGAAATAAAAAAGCGAAATATTTAATTTTTAAATTTCTACAGAATATTTAAATGTAAGTAAAACTCGTATTACATGCTTACCAAATTATCACGACCATGTGTAGTTTAACGGCGAAATGCAGATAGTTACTAACTTGAGTATACAAACCAAGCTTAGAACATTTAACTAAGTCACAGCTAAAGTAATAATTGTCATCTTCTTTAAGATTAATGGCACTCAATTGTACTAAACGAGAATAGATGATTTTGCAAATGTAACGTAGAATAATCATCTATAAAAATATTATTAGTAAGAACATCCAACAGGCTTTTTTCTAACTTAAAATCAAAATACCAAATTGTCGTAGTCGAAGAATAAAGTCCAAGTTGAAATTTTTATGAACGCATATGATTCAAAAAAAAAAAAACAACCATATTTAGAAATTAATTTACAAGTCATATTATAGTAGGTCATACACACAACCAAATATCCAACTTTGAAGTAAATTGAATGGTAATGGTATTGTAAAAATATCATACAAAACGTCGTTTCAAAACTTCTAAATCCTCAGGTTTTATACTAAAGTTACAGATTTGCAAATCTTTGTTCTACGATTGCGTCGTACTTTTAGCAAAGACCTAACCATATTCATACAGGCGCCGATACACTTTGGTCACCTTTGTTATACTTGACAGAATTTCTATGTCTTGAATTTCCAATACTCTGGCATTTGTTGCTTTATTACTTAAACCTTGGAAGTAATTAAACACTAAACAATATCTAAAATGAAATTTGTAAATTTATCTTGAAAAGACGAGAAACACAGATGGTCAAACTTTATCATTCTTGAAAGATTGTTGTAGAATGACCTAAATTAACTTTTAGTTTGATTTTTTTGTGACTTTAGACTTTCTTGTTTTTAAATTGTCTTAATGTAATACCAACTATGTCTTTAAAGCAAACAAAATTATTTAATAGAAATAAAAAAAGCGTAGATGTAAAAATTGCGGTAAGAAATGAGTAATTGGTAAATGATCTGTACATGTGTGTGTATTAACAAAACTCATCAAGGAATAATATTTGTTACATATATAGTATAGTATAGTACTTCTCTACGCGACAGAATCCGAAATTATGAAATCCGTAGACAAACGAAGATAACCGACATAGCGCTCAAAATCTGCAAGCTAAAGTGCCAATGGGCAGGCCATATTTTAAAAAAAAGACGACAACCGATGGGGAAGATACGTTCTCGAATGGCGACAAAGTCTTGCCAAAAGAAGCACAGCCTGCCCTCCGACCAGATGTACTGACGACCTAAAGAAAACAACGGGAAACCACTGGATTCAGACGGCTCAGGACCGGACGGAGTGGCTTTTAAGGGCTGGTGGTTGGAAGGGTGGATATAGTATAATAAATTTATTTCTATACAATCGATAAAATTATTATAATACAGCGCTTACAATAAAGGTTTTAGTTTAAATCACAAAATGACACCATAAAACACAATACAATACTAAAGAAAATTAACTTACAACTTTACTAAGGTTATAATGTAGCAGTTTGCAAACGAAGTAGGGACTGACTCCTAACTAGAAACCTGTGTTTAGGATATATACATATTAAACAATCTGCACGACTTTATCAAAGTTCATGATTACCGTGTGTGTTGGATTTAGTTCCGATCCTTCTCCTACACGGACTAAGAGCAATATGTTATATAGCCTGTTACGTTTTCTCTATAAGCATACAACGTAAAGACTATGTTTGTTTTTTGTAGTAAGGATTCAAGAAAAATAAACTAATCTCCGATCTACTCAATTGTAATATATAATATATATAAGAAAAAAATATGAACAAATTAAGAAAAATCTTTTCATAAAATCCATATAATACGTGTAAAAACGGCAAAAATTAATCACAATTATGAAAAAGCTTCAAAAAACGCCCGCGTCTTTTTTCGTGCAAAAAAAAAAGGAAACAAATAAATTCGTATTATGTTTCATCCGTTTTATCCCAAACGTGCAAAAATCCGTTTAGTCGTGTTAAAACACAATTTATGTAAATGATAGCGTGCGAGTCCACTCAACGGTCGCCACAAATCTCGACCGGTGACATCTGGCGACATCTGGCGTGAACACTGAACGGAGTGGAAATGTTAACTGACCGTTTTAATATGAAAAGTGCTGTTTTGATGTATAATTTTTTATAACTTAGTTGGATGTATTTTTTTATTTGATATTCATTGTTTGAAACGCTATTTTTTATAGATTATTTTTTTTACAACTAGTTCGGCAAACAAGCAAAGATTACCGTAGCTTATAGGTGTCTGCAACACTAGAAGCATCGCAAGCGCGATGCTGACTTTACCAATCTAATTTTAAGCTTCTATAAAAAAAGAAATTGCTTAAGTTTATTATCCGGTGCAGTTTTACATAAATAATAAAGATGCGTGGACTTATTGACGCTGTATTTCATGCAAGATATTACCAAATATGTAAAACAGTTTATATTTTTTTTTAAAAGAATAACTGTGTTGTTTCTTACTGGTACTTCCCTACTTAATCTGCATTCCACAACGGTGGTAGCTACACTTAAAAATAATCATAATTTTTAATTTATAAAATGACGATTCGAACTTGATTTTGAAGCCTATTTGAGTAAAGTTATTTCTTTATTTTTATTTGTTCATCATAAACACATGATTGCTACTTGGCAGAATAACCATCCATTCCGTTGACAAATTTTGAGCAAGACCTTCTTCTATGCAGAAATCCATTCTCTACACTATGTATCGGAGAGGTAAAAAAGTTATCTGCCAACCAACCTAACCCTAAATTAAGGTCAGAAACATGACAACAGGACATAGAAATGACATATACACGATAATTAATCACCATCGTATCATATACTAAAACCTTATCAAAAAAACGCTGCATCTTATGGTATACGTATCATTCCGACCGTTTCAGTGATTTTTGCAGTGTATCCGAACAAAAAAACCGACTCGCCATTCATTAGTATAGAAGATAAGACAATTGTCCAGTATTGTCAAAACTATTGACAATTTCAGAGTCATTTAGCGTTATACAACTTTATTGATATGAAGCGCAACACATAAATACAACGCAATATGTTGTCGATTGTCGATGTGCTGTGTGGTTACGGCACTAAAGAATTTAGCCACCCCCTCTCTTCCCGTGGGTGTCGTAAGAGGCGACTAAGGGATAACACAGTTCCACTACTACCTTGGAGCTTAAAAAGCCGACCGATGGCGGGATAACCATCCAACTGCTGGCTTTGAAATACACAGGCCGAAGACGGGCAGCAGCGTCTTCGGTGCGACAAAGCCAGTACTGCGGTCACCAACCCGCCTGCCCAGCGTGGTGACTATGGGCAAAACACATGAGTTCACGTTATTTTTGGCGTAAACTTGTGGAGGCCTATGTCCAGCAGTGGACTGTATAGGCTGTAATGATGTTGTCGATTACAGTTGTAAATTTGATGTGGATAAAAATAAAAATGGCCGCGTAAAACAACATCCGTCCACATTTAAATGGTAAAGAAATTTCCTTTTATTATATTTTGAATTGTTAAAAAATTTTAGTGAACGGCAGTATCGTAATTAACTTTAATATTTAAGAATGAATGTCTTGTATAATTTATAGTTTATTTATTCATTCAAAATCAAAATGAAATCTTTATTTATTTAAGGTTCATTTTTTCTTATTTATTTAAGGTTCTTTCACACGAAAAGAAAATAAGGATAGGGTCTTCCACACGCTGCGATGCTTCTGGTGTTGCAGGCGTCTATAAGCTACGGCAATCGTTTACCATTAGGCGCGCCGTATAGTTGCTTTTTTTATACCTCATCATCATCATCATTCCAGCCTATTGCAGTCCACTGCTGGACATAGGCCTCCACAAGTTCGCGCCAAAAATGCGTGAACTCATGTGTGTTGCCCATAGTCACCACGCTGGGCAGGCGGGTTGATGACCGCAGGGCTGGCTTTTTCGCACCTAAGACGCTGCTGCCCGTCTTCGGCCTGTTGTTTCAAAGCCAGCGGTTAAGATGGTTATCCCGCCATCGGTCGGCTTCTTGAGTTCCAAGGTGGTAGTGGAACTTTGTTATCCCTTAGTCGCCTCTTACGACACCCACGGGAAGAAAGGGCGTGGCTATATTCTTTTTTTCGTGCCGTAGCCACACAGCACTTTTTATATACCTACACATATAAAAAAAATCAAAAGTAAGTTTGCAAAAATCACAACAGGTTACATCATCGCTAATCAGCGATCTCTTCTTGACCGACGTTGAGCATAGTAACTGCCATTTTAGTGAAAACTTTCCGGGAAATTCACTGGAAAAGTTAGTGTATAAATTTAGCTAGCGAGTAAGCGTGGGTGGGCTTTAAATAATTAAAATGTAATATGAATGTATTTAATGTGAGAAAATATGAAGCAACGGACCAGTAAATTTTAGTTATTTTTCAAATCTGAGATGTCTTTAAGACGACCCAGTAAAGTTTTGTAAATCAAAATACATTCAACTAAATATATATCCACTAAAATTAACTAAATCATTGTGATTCAATGTGACAGATTAAGCTTCTATTATGTTCCGTGACGTGACGACGCGTTGGCACAACGGTCACAGCACTGGTTTATGGCTGTTGCGCTGGCGGATGCGCGTTCGATCCCCACACATGACAAACATTTGTACTGATAAAGATATTTTCCGTGGTCTGGGTGTTTATGCAGTCCTTGTGGGTCTCTCGACCATGCCTCGGAGAGCACGTTAAGCCGTCGGTCCCGGTTGTTATCATGTACGTCTGATAGTGATCGTTTCTCATAGTCTATATTCCCTATATATCCGCCAACCTACATTGAAGTAGTGTGATGGATTAAGCTCTGATCCTTCTCCTATATGGGGAAAGAGGTCTATGCCCAGTAGTGGAATATTACAGACTGAAGCGATAAAATACTATAAAAATTAGAGTTCCGAAGAAACAGAACTTAAACTGAAAACAGCGCTCTTTTATTTTACATTCAAAAAAATTGTCCTTCAAAATATAAAAGATATTTTGTATCGTAAATATTCACCGCAATTTAGCGGTATTTGTAACAATATAGACGCCATTTTGTAACGTCGGCCATCTTGTCATTGTGGCTAAGCATCTTGTCGACGTTAATTAACCGTCGTAGTTCTTTAACAATTTTATTTAATATTTATTACGAAAATTCTCTCAATAACCGCGCGCTTTTAAAATTATTAAACTCATTTTATTATATTGGTATTAATTTAGATTTTCAAATATTTTGATGTTTCATTATTGTGTAGATAATTCTTTATTTCACGCGACATAAGAAAAAACGTCCAAAAAGAGATTAATTAAAAATTAAAACGAATTGAATGTAATGTCACCGTGACGTTTTATAGCCTACTGTCTTTATCAATAAATAAAACTTATAACTCAGTAAAATTTTAATATCAAATGCATAGAGCCTGACATTAGCAGAATTTAACCAAACAAGCCCAATAACCAGATTTTTACAAAGCTTTAAGTAAAAATTTGACTTAACTTTCTTGTTGGTTTTGCAATGTCAAAGAAATTGTTTTCTATACTTTTAATTGAATGTTTTATAATACAATACTTATAGAAACTAATATCAGCAGACAAATCCCCTACCCAATCCTAAGGAATTTTTGCATCAAATAAGTATTACTTCAATAAAAAACGTTGTAATTATAGATAAATGAAATTTTAAAGACACACTAACTACTACAGATTAAAAATACGAGGGAAATACAGGTATTCGGTATTCTTTAATGTACACAAAAAAATTACCCATGTCTATAATCACATATACTCACACACATACATGCATAACATACACGTTAATATGTTCCCCAAAGACTATTTTTATTACTATTAGAAATCTCTGTTATATATTATTAAAGTAATCAAACAACTATTAAACTAAATAATTATTAAATAGTTTATCTAAATCACGTTTGAAACTACTGGCAATATTGTAACCGAAGTTGATTAACGACTGAAGATAAGATTAGTTGGGATTGCGTTATACGTATCCTTGCTATCCCATACTCTATCCCTGTTTCGGATATGGGATATTATTTCGTGATAAATTTAATTATTATTTGATATTTATGTAAGGTGTGATAAATTGTAAATATTAAATAGTAAATTGTCCGCCAAAACACATTGGAAAAGCGTGGTGGATTAAGCTCTGATCCTTCAATATCGAGAAAGAGGTGCCCAGCAGTGGGATATTACAGGCTGAAGCGCAATACTAAATATGAATGTCAGACTGCATTAATGTATAATAGGATAAATAACAAATTAAACGTCAACCAACTAAAGTTAAAACAACTGAAGTTGTAACGAAACTTCTGCTATCTTTAAATTACTATGAAACTGAAATGTTATTAGTAAGAGAAAGTGTATAATGCATAATAAGTTTATATTTTATGAAGGCATAATATGGCATAATATTTACTGTATTAATTTCCATTTTGACCCGCTCCTTATTTTAATCGTCCCACAGCCTAATTCCGGGGTTTCTTATATATGCGCACACTTAATCACTTAACACACAGACACTTACAGACAAAAATGCAATAAATTCTAAAATAAATTGTCATAATAATTGGTCGTATATTTATGTTATTGTAATTTGTGACAAAATTTTGCTGTTATGTTTGCGATCGCGTGTTTGACCCCAACTTATTTCATTGTTTTGACGCAAAATAACTTTGATGGTACTGAAAATAAACATATTTTTTTAAACTTACCCAAAAATGTTGTAAAGTTACAAAAGCATTTGGCTTCTAAAAACAGTAACCTGCCTAAATTACATCAAAGGAAATATATAGGAAAGGACAAGAGGGGAAATTCGAAAAAATAATATTTATATAAGTGAAAATGTTAATTGAAACGCGTCGTCATTGAAAATACGGAATGTGGAGGTACAACGAAATAGATGCAAAAAGTTTAAAAAAACAACCCGAATGTTTCAGTGCCAATCGAATTTAAAACACGTAAAATCAGACTGAGAGACCGTTTACACGATTAATTTACGATTTCAATAGAAGTATTTATTTGTTAATAAAAATCGACTTTAATTGACATTGATAAAGATACGCATATTAAAAATAATTCAAAATCTGTTCATCAGATCTAGCTTAAATTTAAATGGGGTTACAAGACGATTTTAAAAATTTTAAAATTTATAACGATTTGTTGGCGTAACAACGTTCTGAGGTTATATCAACTAATTGATAGCGCTAGAGGTCGTTAGTTCGATAGATTAATGGTAAAGAAACAAACATTTCACATTCAACAAATAAATAATTATACTCAACTGTCTCCGGTATGATTTTATCCTATGTCAGGTGTCTGGAAACACACAATACACAAGCACAAATGCCTAGACAACGATAAACATCTGTATGGTTAATGCAAATGATTCTTACCGATTGGGTAAAAAAACAGCTAATATGTATGTGTGATCGCTGTGCCAATGTGTCGTCTGATAAAACCTGTTTGCCACCATGATGATTTAAAACTAAATATTTACTACTTCTTCAGCCTCTCCCATCGCACCGCTTGATATCGGCCTCCCTAAGTTTGCACCAGACATCCCCGCTTTCCGCAATCCTCATCCAGCCTTCACCGGGAACCTGACGCAGATCGTCCGTCTAGCAGGCCGGAGGGCGTCGAACCATTATACATACATACATATAATCACGCCTCTTTCCCGTAGGGGTAAGCAGAGACCTTCTTTCTTTCCACTTGCTACGATCCTTACATACTTCTTTCGCTTCGTCCACTTTCATTATTCCCTTCATACATGCTCTTCGGTTTAGGGTACTCTTGACCTGGCCTTTTTTCAAGACGTCCCTTATTTTGGTCTCGGAACGTCCGCCTAGATCTTCTAAATCTTTATTTATATTTACTTTATTTTCACGCAATAATCCTTTTAATTATGAGATGGATTTGAATGTTTTAGTACTATTATATACCAAAATACAAAACGTCCACTATCGCAGATGAAAAATACAAACACATTAAAATCAATTTTTCGCGAATTTGATCAGATATCCGTTCAGATAAACTGCAAACCGTGTCCGAACTTATTTGGCCCGACATCAAGTAAGTCGGCGTATCTTTTAAAAGCTCAGATAAATATTCTGAATTCCTCTCGTCCAATCGTTTGCTCAACCAATTTAGTAATTGCTTTTCTGCCTTTGAACGGACGGCAGTTTATGCAAAGTATATAAGAGAATTTTCGGTACCTTTAATCAAAATCGTGTTCTTCTTGAGGATGTTTTGTTAAAAATTTTAATTTAATAATAAAATTTATGTTGGGGTACTTCATTGTATGAAGAATGTTATATTTTTATTTGTTTAACATTTATTCATTGTTGTCTGTTCCTGAGATTATTGTTTTAGGTAAAATCGACGGATATATATTGTTTTAATACATACGTAAACATATGTATAGAGCGTCCAGACTTAGGGTGTATACTAACTCCTTATTCAGGAACAGAAACCAAGATTAGTCCTAACTGTACCAACTGGTCTAGAATTAGTCTTAATATCCCGTTGCTATTTAAATGCTCTATATTGGTTGCATATAGAGCATTTAAATAGATGAGCTGGTGAACCTCGTATCAGCTACATATATTGGGGAAAAATATATGCAAAAGATTTTCTGAACGCACTTATAATATTTGACAACTACGCGACATTTTTTTGACAAGAGACATCAATTGTTTCACAGCTACGCAACACTTTGTATTCGAAAATCAAATTGTCGTTTTTAGTGTTTTCCGTTAATTTTTATATATCTTTCTCAACTATCCTCTATATATATATAATACACAGATGATATATTAGTGCTACACTGGAATAGGATTCTTTAAATTCAAGGTACTTAATGTATAAAAGAAGCAAAAAAATGGTAGGGGATTATGTTTGAAATTTAGTGGAACGTTTCGAATTTTAGAAGTAAGTAACTTGGCTATTCTATTTACAATCGGTCTCTAATTTATGGGGTTTTGGTTTTGTAGGTTAGGTGGGGAGAAGGGGGGTGAGAGAGTTATCCTCTGGTCCCAGTGTCTCCGTAACCACGGGGCTGACACGATAATAGTGGTACCAGAGAGACCCCATAAATTAGAGACCGATTGTCTATAGCATTACCAGTAACTGGAATCAATTAACATACATATTTGACTGTACTGCTTTAATGCTTAGTGCTGCTTTAGTGCTGCGTAACATATAAGTATTAGAAGTTTCAGATTTAGTTAGTTTTGTTTCATGAAATTTATCAAATTTTAGCTATGAAATATTGTATTTAAAATGTTAACTGGTTTGAATTTTAATGTAACGCTAGCTGTGTCCGCGACTTCGTTCGCGTGGAATTTAATAAAAAAGCTATTGTTCAATTCGCAGAGTTATAAAATAAATAAATTTCTTAAGTAAAACTAGCCTAAGTTACTCCTTACAACATCAGCTATCTGCTAGTGAAAGTTACGTCAAAATCAGTCCAGCCGTTTTAGAAATTATTTGGAACAGACAGACCGACAGACAAAAATTTAAAATATATTATTTTGATGGGTTAGTAAAATGCGCTTATTTTAATATTACAAACAGACACTCCAATTTTATTTATTTGTATAGATATAATAAATATTAAAATAAAAATTTATCTCTATTGTAATGATAACACATTTTATAGTTATTTATTTATGAAATACCATGTATTATAATTCTAGGACTGTTAATTCAACATTTTGTTCACTAATAAATCAAGAGGTAATGTTATTACTTTCGTCATTTCATAAACTATGAAAATTTCTCAGCACATGTTCATAACAGTTGTATATGTGTATAACTATTAAACAAATATAATGGTAAACTAATAGTGGCGTTTGGTAGAGACCAGCAAAAGCCAACTAACTTGCGTCAGCCAGAGCCCGGCTTATAGTTCTAAGGGCTGAGGGTTCAGTCCCAATCATACAAAATATTCTAGTTGTTGGTCACCTAAAAATGGCTATTTGGCAACTTACCATGCTTAAAAAATATCATTTTTATTTGAAAATCAAATTAATTTATTGTCATCATGGCCTCGCAACCAGTACCCAGTTACCTAAAATCCAGTCTCAATTATTATAACAGTAATACAAGATAAGGCAGAACATTAACCGCCGACATAAATGACCGAGCCATATTTATTTCATAATCCCCCGTCAGCCACGAAAACCGTAGCTAAGTAATGTTATATGACTACAACTAACAAGTACAAATCATTTGTAATAACTTTTTTTTTCTTTGTTTTTAATATATTATATTTATAGGAATTAGCGTTAAAAATTAATTCAGTTCAAAAATTAATTCAGACATATATAGATTTATTTATTTATACTAATATTATAAAGCTGAAAAGTTTATTTCCTTAAAAGTGCCAATTCCAGGAAGTACTTGTTTGAATTGAAATTTTTTTATTGTGTCGGATAGCCTATTCACCTAGGAAGGCCATATATGTGTTATGTATTATTAAATAAGTGAAAATTTAGATAAAATTTTATCTATCACTAGCAAAAAGAGATAAATCCCTAAGACTTTCCATTTAAAATCTTCATACCTGTTCATCTTTCTAAATATATCTTAATCAAAGGATCTTCCAAATGACATCTACATTTCAAGTCACTATATAAAAGGCAGTTCGAATCTGTGAAATAAACTTAGAATTCTTAAATTAAACCTTTGTCAGACTTAACAAGACTCAAAATCGCTTGAAGTTACTTTTACACTATTTACGTACGATATTTTGATGTACGGCGTTAGTGACAGCGATTTATTAAAAATGAAATATTAAACAAAAACAACATTAACGACTCTTTCAGATTTTATGACGGTTTATTAGGGTTTTTAGATGCCTGACGTTTCAGATATTTTATGGTCACGGGTCACATTATTTGTTGATGCAATAGAGAGACAAGTGTACGGTCCAGTCTATGTTGCCTGCAATGCTAGGAGAATTTCAAGCACGTTGCGGACCTTCATTGGACTTAATTCACGACAGGAACACAACACCACTTGAGAGCTTTATGTAGTTTTTAACCGAATTCCAAAAAAGGAGGAGGTTCTCAATTCGACTGTATCTTTTTTTATGTATGTTACTTCAGAACTTTTGACTGGGTGGAGCGATTTCGACGAATTTTCTTTTAATCAAAAGGCGGTGTGTGTCATTTGGTCCCATTTAAATTTATTTGAGATCTAAGAATAACTTTTCGAGTTATATCTAATAATGCGTTTTTACTTGACGCTTTTTTCGTCGATCTACATTGTATTACTCGTCGATGTAATTGAAGTCGGTTTTTTTTCGTTTGCGAACAAACACAATTATATAGTTAGTTTTGATCTTCTGTGAAGTTAAGGTATTTCCCCTGGTGGACAGATCAAAATTTTGGGTAAGACTTTCGTTCTGTGCCCTACCTCACCATCTACTACCACTCAGATCAGCAGAAAACGAAGCCTTAACCCCTGAAGCAGAAAGCAGAATCACTGCATACTATGCCAACGGTCTAGAACAAAAAAATAGTACTACATCAATATATTAATACGAGAAGCAAAAACTTTGTAGCCTTTTTACGAAAATTGGGCAGACGGAGAAGCATGAAATTTCGCACACTAATAGTTTATATTGAGGAGTGCAGAATGCTAATATTTTTTTTAACTATACATAAAATAGACATTAAATTAATAAAAAAAAAAACATCACACACACTACCATGTATTTGACACACACACGCACATATATACTCTTTTGTTTATTGTTAAAGTCTGACGTCAAATTGAGAATAAACTACAGATTTAATTGTTTGTCATACTGAATGTCAAACACAACCATAATAAATTCATTAAAACCTGAATATTGTTTAGTTATAATTTAAATTAATTATGACCGAATTTCGACTACTAGGCGACCACTACATATAAATTTTCAGAACCGCCCACACTAGAGCCAGACCACGGCACAAATGACACCATCTTGGAACGGAAATTATCAGCCATACGGCGAACGTTTAGATACGGTTATCTGTACTCCGCAAACTACCTCGACTTCGATTCTTGATGCTCGATAGTGCCGAGTGTTATGATCTTGAGCGGTTTAGTTGGTGGTATCAGTTTGTTTGTGATTCGGTTACAGTTTGACGTAGGTGCTTCTTGGGTAATGATTGAATTAGTGAATTTATATATATATACTGACTCGGCAAACGTTGTCTTGCCGCTAAACGCTATATAAAAATAGGGGTTGGTGGTAGAAGGGTGAAAATTTAGGGTTGTATGTATTTTTCAACGCCAAATCATAATAAAATAAAAAATAAATAATTTATCTAAAAATTAAAAAAAAACTTTTAGGGGTTGACTACCCTTACCTTACCTCTGCTGTGTAGCTACGGTAGTAAAGAATATAGCCAATATAGCCACCCCCTCTCTTACCGTGGGTGTCGTAAGAGTTAAGATAATACAGTTACACTACCACCTTGGAACTTAAAAAGCCGACCGATGGCGGGATAACCATCCAACTGCTGGCTTTGAAATACACAGGCCGAAGACTGGCAGCAGCGTCTTCGGTGCGACAATGCCAGCCCTGCGGTCACCAACCCGCCTGCCCAGCGTGGTGACTATGGGCAACACACATGAGTTAACGCCATTTTTTGGCACGAACTTATGGAAGCCTATGTCCAGCAGTGGACTGTAATAGGCTGAAATGGTGATGATGATGATGACCCTTAACATACAGGGGGATGACAAATAGATGTTGTTCTCAAACCTACTCAATATGCACACATAATTTCATGAGAATCGGTCAAGCTGTTTCGGAGGAGTTTAACTACAAACACCGCGACACGAAAATTTTATATATTAGATAATATAGTTATCATATTAACACTTTCATGCGAACAACGTATATGTACGTCATATATTGGTAGATATAATATGGCACAACGTACTATAACGTTCAGCAAAACCCCGATTTATTGAGCACAACGTAATGGTTCGGTGCCTGGCCATACTAATGTTTAAAAGTTTGGTTGCTGTACCACAACATATCGAATTCTAAAAATTGTAGTGCTACGCCGCACCGATTTAATTTTGCCTTCTTTGATGGCATTCAGTCCTGATACAGTACCTACTTTTTTAGCGCACAACGTCACTATACGTCGTTTCGCCTAAGAAGTTTTATTACTTCACTCGACTTGTGCGCCTCGCGGGGGTAGTGCGTGCGCCGATTCTGTGTTCGCGTAGAATATTGACGTAAATTATATGTAAAATGAGCTAAAAAAGGAACCTTCTTTGAAAATCTTAGAACTTTCGTTATCACGAGGAATCACCCCACAGACCCTTTTGTTGACGATGGAGAATTTGGATCGGATGTTGATTACGACTTGACGATTGACGACGTGTAGGAACGTCAGCGCAATATATTTAAATACTAATATCATCAGCTATTTGCACAACGTCATTAGACGCCGCTCGAATTTATATGAAAAAATGATGTGCAATATCGCATAGAGCTACAATATTGACTTGTTCGCGTGAAAGTGTTAAATGTGATCGGCTAGTAAATTACAAGCTACTTTATTATATACTTTATTGCACTTAAGAATAGAATATACAGAAAATTACATATATAGTTGATGGCAAAGGTGGACTTATCCCTAGAAGAGATCTCTTCCAGTCAACCAATGGTCATGAGAGAGAGTGTCATATAGCGGGGGACACAGTGCAAGAAATAACAATATTGAGAAAATAGTTGAATAACTGTAATGTATTACAAACTTATAAGTATAAATACATACACACGGACATATCATACATATATATACATACCTTACATTTATACATACATACATATACATATATATATACATACACACATAAATACATACAAATACATAACATAATAGAAAGGTAATTATATACTTATGATTGTAAATTGACTTGAGAAATAAAGTGCTCCTTTAATTTTCGTTTGAAGGAGACAAGGGAAGGACTTTTTTGGATACTTTCTGGGAGTTTGTTCCACAGTATAGAGGCGCGTACCGTAAATGAATTAAGTTTGAATTTTGTATTGCACTTTGGTACATCCAGCTTTGTTGTAATGCCAGGGCGCCTGGAACGATTAGGAGAGGGTAGGAAGTGAAAACGGGATCGAAGATAAGAAGGAGAGTTTGGATCACGTAGGATATTATAGAGAGTAGATAGGATATGCATATCACGGCGAAGGCGAATAGGGAGCCATTTGATCTGAGCACGGAAGTGAGAAATACGATCAAACTTTCGCAAGCCAAAAATGAAGCGTACTGCGAGATTCTGAAGTCGCTCCAACTTTCTAAGCAGCTCCTCTGTCACATCCAGATAGCATACATCGGCATAGTCAAGGATAGGTAGTAGAAGGGATTGCGCGAGCATATATTTGGTTTTGAAGGGAAGAAAATACTGGAGACGCTTGAGAGAGTGAATCGAGTAATGTATTCTCTTGCTGATTTCGTTAATGTGAGCTTTCCAAGACAGGTTGCAGTCCATAATAAGGCCCAAATTTCTAACCTTATCAGAGTAAGGGATTGGGACCCCAGAGTAACAGATTTTAGGTACCAACTCCCAGTCAAGTCTGCCTCTTAACCGACTGCTACCAATAATGATGGCTTGTGATTTTGCAGGATTTACTAGCAGACCAAAAGACTCAGCCCAGACCTGAACAGCAGCAAGATCATTATTTAAAATTCCAACAGCCTCATCCAACTCCGTCAAGCTGAAGTGTCGGTATATTTGTAGATCATCTGCATACAGATGGAAGGGAGAAGTGATAACACGGGAAACATTATTAATAAAGACAGAAAACAGTAAAGGAGATAATACGCCACCTTGTGGAACGCCAGCAGTGAGGTCCATCCAATACGACGAGCTATCATCGAGAGTCACACACTGCTGGCGTCCAGAAAGATAAGAGTGAAACCAATCAATAGCTGTGGGTGAAATATTAACAGCTCGCAAGGTACCAAGAAGAATGTCGTAGTCAACAGAGTTAAAGGCACTGCTGAAGTCCAGCAGAATCATGGCAGTGAGCTTGGTTTGATCCATCGCACACCGCACATCCTCCGAAACATTCAGCAGCGCTCCCACAGTGCTGTGGGATGGACGGAAACCGGATTGAAAAGGACATATGAGGTTGTGAGAGGAAAGATGGCTGTAAATTTGACTATGCACGACGGATTCTAGGACTTTGGAGAGTAGAGGAAGAATAGAAATAGGACGAAATTGAGAAGGATTAGTAGGATTGGCGGTTTTAGGAAGGGGTATGACTAGGGCTTTCTTCCATAGTGATGGAAAGACATTGCATGTAAGTGAAAAGTTAATAATGTGTGTTATTACAGGTGCAATGTCCTCCAACACAGGAAGAATCATGTCGAGGCTGAGGCTATCGCTACCAATAGCCTTTGTTGATATGGAACGGACATGCTTCTTGATAGTTTCTTGTGAGACTGTTTCGAAAGAAAAGAGAGGTAGGTCTGGTGGAACAAGAGTAGATAAAAATGAAAGAGTAGAAAATTTTGTATTAGAATCCACAATTATAGGAGGGGTAGTAAAGTAAGTATTTAAAGAGTTGAGATCAACGGAACTTTTGCAAGTTACCGTGGATTTGCCCACACCTAATGACCTTAAGAATCTCCAAGCTTGCGCTTGGCAGAGATTCTGAATTGAAGAGTGGATGTAACGGCGTTTAGCATCCCTGCACAATCTGTTGCAGATGTTACGAAGCTTTTTGTACACATTCAAGTTTTCCTCCGTTGGATTTTTTTTGTTTTTCGTTTTCGCTCTATCGCGTTTGGCCATTGTCCTTTTGATAACAGGTGTTAACCAGGGAGCAGGAAGATGTTTAATACGTACAGGTTTTACAGGTGCATGTGTGTCGTAAATTCTAATTAGTTCAGCAGTAAATGAGGTGACCATATCATTGATATTGCTTGCCGCGAGTGTAGTGGACCAATCAGTGTTTTTAATGTCCTCTCTCAAGCGTTCTAAATCCATATGCTTAAAATTTCGCTGAAAAAGAACTTTACCTCTAACCTTGGGTGGGCGTACTTTATATGCAAGAAAAATAAGGTCGTGGTGAGAAAAGGGGGCTGTCATTTGCCCATGAGAGATAGCAAGGTTAGGGTTAGAGATAAAGATGAGGTCGATGAGTGAAGGTCTACAGTTGGGAAAGTAATGTGTAGGTGCGGTAAAATTAAGAGTCTGCAGGTTCAATGATGATAAGATGGAATTCAAGGTGTTAGTTCTCATATCATTTTTTAGTAGGCATGTATTGAGATCACCCATGCAAATCACATGATCGTATATGGGTACTAGTCTCTCTAGAATATCTTCGAGTGTGTCAAAATAATTAATTTTGTCACTAGGACAGTACAGAACGCCAAGCAGTATTTTTTTGTGACGGGTAATCAATTCTAGGAACAGATATTCCAGAGAGCCAGCAGCCTGAGGGCTAGATGCGCAAACAACAGTAGCGCGAATATGGCTGCGCAGGTAAATGCCCACACCACCACCACCCCGATCAGCACGGTCATTTCGGTATAGTTGGTAACCCGGAAGAGAACAGTATGTGGATGGGATTGAGGGTTTGAGCCAAGTTTCAGAAACGAGGACACCGTCGACTATGCCGGTGCTAAATGATGTGAGAAGATCCGAGTAATGAGCTAAAATGCTCTGCGCATTGATATGCACAAAAGAGAGGGAGTTAAGGTCATTAAGAAAAACTTTAGATAGCTTCTCTTCGAGTAGATCCGAATCAGATAGCGAAGAGCTAATACTACTTTCAGCACTTGCATATTCATCTGAGGAGCAAGTTATATAATCATCGTCAAACATAATAAATACTAAAAATATTAATTGTAAAGTAATAAAATGTATCTATAAATATATAAATAAATAACTTAAAATAAGGTTATATTAATAATATCAATAAATAAATAATATATATGTATCTTATTTTTATATATTATATAAATAAAAAATTAATAATAATACAGATGAAAAAAAAAATTTAAAAAAAAATCAAAACTACAAATAGCACTATTTCTCATGTATAAGTTGACTAGACGATTAAATATTAACTATAAGATTAATAAAAACACTCATTAAAAAAAAAAGTTATACAAACAAAAAAAAAATTTAAATGTACAGAAGCAACAAAAGATTTACAGTGGAACGAAACGTAATTTGCATGACGTTACCTTAGACTATTTTGGCAAATGACAGATGACAGTTTACAATTTTGTGTTTGTTTTTATTTATAATTTCGTGCGGTGAATTTAAATTAAAATAAGAAATAGCAAGGTAACAAAGAACAAAGACAAGAAAAAATGTTACGATTACCCAATACTTAAATTTACAAAAGTGATATCGATATTAGACTGTATGAACTATGCATAATATACAAGATAATCATTTAATATTATTGCAAGACTGCTCACTGTTTGGATGCTGCGAAATGATTTGTTTCAACTCCGATAAACTGGTTATTTTCTTTCGGGACTTATCTGGTAGCAAAATAACAATAACACCATCAGCTGTCCAGCATTTCTTCATACCGAAATGACTGCGTGCCGCCACAAAGATCTCCTGTCGGGGTTTTGTTAAAAATTCTGATATTGTGATTTTAGTCCCCCTCAAGCTAGTTTTGGCTTTCCATGCTCTAGAGCGAAGTTCCAAATCAGAAAAACGAACAAGTATGGGGCGAGCAGAATCTCTTTTTGCACCCAGTCTGTGGCAAGAACTAAGATGTTCTGATCTTATATCAGGTATCTTCATCTGGTTGGATAACAATGCAATGACACTCTTCCGCACATCCTCATCCTTATCCTCCTTGATCCCATGGACAAGAAGAAGCTTTCTACGGGCCCGTGTCTCCAGTTGATCCATGCCTAGAACCACCAGTTCAATTTGGGACTTAAGCAAGCCAAGAGTCTTCCATACTAAGGATTTAAACGTAGAGAAGTCCGCTGCCAGGGATTTAACAGTGGAAGTTGCAGTACTCGGTAAATTAAGGTTCTTCTCAAATTCGTCCATCCTGTTATTAATACTTGCAGAGAGTTCTTCCATAGTTTTCTGAAGATGCTCTACTGAACTGTTCATCTTGAAGGTTTAAGTTTAATATTTTGTGGGAAAGTGTGTGGAGATAGTCAACTTACACTATGTTAACTTAAATTTTGTACATATATATTTAAAACAGTTTTAAAACGAAAATAACTAAGAGCACATAAAAATACGTCTATTCACTTTCGTGTCTACCCGCCGAAAAAAAGTAGACATATCTTACTTTATGTGTAAGATATGTCTACTTTCTACAGATATTTCAGATATCAATTGATTTGAATCATTTTTATAACTAATTTAAGTCTGTTTTAAATTAAATCACAAATAATTTTATTTAAATAAAAAAGAGTCACCAAAATGTATGTAGCACAGCTCATTATTTCGGAAAATATGTGACAACTAGGATAGTATTTGTCTTTTTTATGTTCTTTAAAGAAAAGTTTTGTATGAAAGAAAATTATCGAATGATGAAAGAAAATATTCGGTATATTCTCAATAATTGTGTTTGCTCGCCAACGAAAAAAACCGACTTAAATTACATCGACAAGTAATACAACGTAGGTAGATGAAAAAATAGTCCAGTAAACACGTTTTATCAAAGATTACTCAAAAAGTTGTTATCAGATCTCGATACAATTTAAATTTGACCACATGATAAACATCGGCTTTCGATTAAATTCAAAATCATCAAAATCGGTACACCCAGTAAAAAGTTATACGGTATCAACGTAGGTCAACGAAAAAATAGTCAAGTAAAAACGCATTATTATTTTTAACTCGTAAAGTAGTTGTTAGATCTCAAATAAATTTAAATGGGACCAAATGACACGCACCACCTTTCGATTAACCCACTCAAAATTTCTGAAGTAACATAGATTATATATATATATATTATAAATATATATACAGTCGAATTGAGAACATTCTCCTTTTTTGGAAGTCGTTTAAAAAAATAGCTCAAATTTCTGTGAGTCAGCTAGTTTTCTTATAAAGTAGATACAGAAATAAAATTATACATAATAGTAATGTGGTATTTTATGTATATATAATAAAAATGTAGTGCACGTAAATAAACAAAACGGCTAAGTGCGAGTCGGACTCGCGCACTGAAGGTTCCGTACAAACAAAATTATTAAAAATATTTTTATTCTGTGATGTAATTAAAAATTTATGCTTTTTGAATTTTTTCCTTTATCTGTGCTATAAGAGGTTACTTCGTACCCAATTTCAAGATTCTGAGTTCACAGGAAGTACCCTGTAGGTTTTGATGCCTTTGCGAGTGTCAAAAATTTGCAGGATAAACTGCTGATGATTTTAATTGCGTTGGCTTCGAAGCTTGATTTTTTAAAACTCCAAGATACAGAAGACCTGAGTATTTGATATGAATTTTAGCTTGATACCTTTACGAGTTCCTGAGAAAAAGTATCTTGACAGACAGACGGACAACAAAGTGATCCTATAAGGGTTCCGTATTTTTTTCTTTTGAAGTACGGATCCCTAAAAATCAATCGAATAAAAACAGTAGTTTAGGTACAATATAGGATTTAAGTATTGTTATTGCAACCGTTGGTCGGTAAAAAACACTATATACGACTAACAATCAATAGCTGTCAAATACGAGTAACATTCCATAGTTTTTTTTTTCTAAAACTAGACTGCTGTGTGGCTACGGCACTAAAAAATTTAGCCACCCCCTCTCTTCCCGTGGGTGTCGTAAGAGGCGACTAAGGGATAACAAGGTTCCATAACCACCTTGGAACTTAAGAAGACGACCGGTGGCGGGATAACCATCCAACTGCTGGCTTTGAAATACACAGGCCGAAGACGGGCAGCAGCGTCTTCGGTGCGACAAAGCCAGTACTGCGGTCACCAACCCGCCTGCCCAGCGTGGTGACTATGGGCAACACACATGAGTTCACGTTATTTTTGGCGTAAACTTGTGGAGGCCTATGTCCAGCAGTGGGCTGTAATGATGATGAGACTGACCTCTTAAACTGTTAAGGTACTTTTATATAAATTTTATTGTTCTTTTTAATAGACTCGCTTTATAAGCAAATCACGTAGGCTCTGTTATTTTAGGTTCCTTAAGGGCCTTGTACCATTAAACTGAGTTTATTTAGGATGCGAATTTATTACCAGCGCGGGTTTTATGAAGATCGTGCGCTTTGTAAGTGGAATTCACGTAAAGTTAGTGTTATACGCACCATTAGTTCGTTCGATGTACTATTCAAATGATATTAGAGAAACGTGTCTTTTATCTTTGGTACTTATAAGTTTTGTGTTTAGTATAATATTTACTTTTTTTATATAATATTTACAAAATTTGTTTTATTAATAAAAACATGTTGAGGATTAGTTACTATAATTATGTTCCTATGGTAAGCAACTTTATGGTTGTTATAGGTAACAGTCAACAGTCAACTGTTATAGCATTTTTTTTATACATATACATAGAAATAATACATATATAATAAATAAATAAATTCAAATATGACATCCAGACTCAGGCGCAAATCAAACACTTAACACCCGGAGCAGATTCCAGGGACATTACAAATTGAACCAATGGGCTGGTCGCAAACTGCGTCAAAGGGCTAGTCGAAAAAGTCGAAATTCACGTTCGTACATGTGAAATCACACGACGCAACTGATAGGCTATAAAATAGCGTATTATGCCTCATTAAAACACTTAACTTTGGTTCACATATCAATCAGTCATAAAAATATTAAAAATTGAATGTGACTGAAACGAAGTGGAACAACTAGTATCAATAATTTAATTTTAATTAGAGGTTTTTTGTTTTTATTTAATTCTTTTGAGGAAATTAATTACTTTAGATCATTACGTTTTTTTCGCTCTACATTTTTTTTATATTAATATTTTCATTTTCATTTAAAATGAGTAAATGTTATGAAAAATAATTTTAGAAAATTTATTGCGAAGAAGAATAATTAATACATCAAGGAAGTAATACTTACTTAATTTTAAAGACCAAAAGAATTTTTCTGTTCACGTCATGATCATAATTGATACGTTCAAACTATAGTCTACTATCCTATCCAAATATTGAAAAAATAATTAATAAACTTTCCTTTTAAACTCTTTTCCTTTAAACTTCTTTAAAGACCTGGCGAACTTTATATCACCTTATTTTTTTTTAATATAATAATTACATAATATAAAAATAAATAAAATAAAATAAATTTTATTGGTAACAAACAATAAACACACTGCTTACATAAGTTAAAACGGAACAATTTTTTATCTTAATATAAAATTTCAAAGCTATATATAAAAATAAAAAAAAAATATGATGTTACCAATCGGACGCTCACTCAGTATCGTTGAGACATCGTTGCCCCAACACTGATTTTCAGTGAGCACCCTGTATATGAAGACAATAAGGAAGTACAGCGCGGACAGCGATAACATTAAAAAAATAAACATATAAAAAACAAATAAACAGCAGGAAAACAGGAGTATACTTATGGTAAGAAATAACAAAAAAAAAAAAAAAAAACAAAATAATAACAATAAGTAATATAAGACGACAAAAATGCAGCATCAAAAAAAAAAATAAAAAAAATCATGTAGTAAATAATAAATAATACAGCTATATACACACATATATATTTTACCTTCACTTTTAAAACAGAGTTCAACTCAAGCACTTTTTTGTTTTTGTAGCAAGTAAATTTTGTATTTAAATTTAAAATTAGATGTTGTATTTAAATTCCGAATGGGAGGTAGCAAGTCGTTCCAGCACTTGGTAGCCGCGAACTGAAAACTTCCTCGTAAAGCTGCTGATCTCTGTTTTGGGATTTGGAGCCTAAATAAGGAAGACCTTGGGACATGTTCATTGGTGTTATCTTTTAACCAGTGTAGCTTGCTATATAAATATTGTGGCACGCGATATTTAATTATTCCAAATAATAGAGTGGCGAAATGTAGCTGCATTCGGTAATTTATTTATTTTATTTTATTTTCAAATTTTGAAAACTTACAGCTAAATTACAAATATATAAAAAAAAAAAATAATCAAGGTACGGCCAATTACAAGTTTTCGCAAATAGTATGATGGACATATGAAATAAAATAAATTTAATATAAGATCGAAAACAATAATTACGCAAACAACTCCATACAACGGCCAAGAACACACTACTTCTAAAATAAATATACTACCGTTGATTTGCGAAAAAATCGATACACAACGCTCTTTGTAGTCTTGTCACAGTTGTGTTAAACATATCAATATCGACCCTCCGGCACACCGCATTGAACAACCGACAAGCTCTGATCATGAATGAATTCTGCCTATAGATACTACGGGTGGCAGGAGTGTAAAGAAGATAATGTTTTCGTAATTGAGCTGATGGTATGCGCAGTCCAATTTTGTTCACCAGCTCGGCTACATCCATCGACCCATTTGCAATTTTAAATAAAAAGGCAATATCCGCTATTATTCTTCGCTGTCGCAAAGGAAGTAAGTGAAACTTTCGGCATCGGCTGAAATAGTCCGGCAAATATGTTTTGAAACGATATTGTATGAACCTTAAGAACTTTTTTTGAATATTTTCTAAACGTGAGATATATATATCATAATTGGGGTTCCACACCTGAGAAGCGTATTCGAGGTGACAACGTACAAAAGCGTAATATAAAATTATGATCGTTTTAATGTTTTTAAAATCTTTTGATGACCTAATGATGAATCCTAGTGCCTTATTTGCCTTACTAACTATGTTTGAAATGTGGGCATCAAATATGAGCTTTGAGTCGAATGTTACCCCAAGATCTCTGATAGCGTTAACTCTAATTATTGCGATACCAGATAATGTGTATTGGCAAATTATTGATTTAGGCTTGCGTGTAAAAGTACAAACATAGCATTTTGAGATGTTCAAGTCCAGTTTGTTTTTTGTACAGTAAATTCGGAACCGATCCAGATCGCCTTGCAGGTCAATAGTATCCTCATATGAACTTATATTATTTTAAATTGTTACCATTATTTAAGTATGGAGTAACATGGGCACGAGGTGGAATTTTGAAGCAGTACCGAGCACATGCATTTTGTACACGTTGTATAACGTTTTTGGTGCGAGCAAGTAATCGTGGCCAAGTGACTGCATCAGCGTAGTTAAACTAAAGAGTTTAGAAATTCAGTAGGGAAGTTGACACTTTCTTCAATGGATACCGTCGGGTCTATTGATTTATATATTTTCTCTTTACCAGGTATTTTCTTTAGAATATTAAAATTGATATTGTCAACAATATTATTTTTAGCAGCCAAAATTGCTCTTTGAAATAACCACTTTACGTTGATATAATTCTGAATAATATTTGGATAAATTTTGTCGATTAGTTCGTTTTCAGTAGTGGTCATGTTAAAAAAGTATTTAACCTTCACGCGGTCGCGCGATGTTTTGTTTACGGCCAAAAATATCTAGAAGGTATCGATCCAATTTCCTGCTCAAAATACGGAGCAGCCCGACTGGGGTAGTACCTCGACCTTACAGAAGATCACAGCTAAATAATACTGCTTTCAAGCAATGTTGTGTTCTGTTGTTGAGTAAGGTGACCAGAGCTCCTGAGGGGGGATTGGGGATTGGGTCGGCAACGCGCTTGCGATGCTTCTGGTGTTGCAGGTGTCTATAAGCTACGGTAATCTCTTACCATCAGGTGAGCCGTACGCTTGTTTGCCGACCTAGTGATATAAAAAAAAAAACTTCAAAATAAGGGCTCATTGATAACTTCTTTCCTTTTCGTTTCGAAATCGTTTGTTTCCTGTTCAAATAGAACTAACTCTGGCGGGTGATACCGGGCTCTTATATATTCAGAGAGCTAGGCTCTAGGATATTTGAGAAAGTTTGAGAATATTTTCTTTCTCACGCCTTCTAGAATGTTCTCGGCATTGTCGTCCGCCGTAACAATAGGTTCTGTAGCTGTAGAATACGTAGTAAAGGCGCGAAATTTATAAACTTAAATTTTAAAATGTTTTCAGGACTAATTTGAATTACTAAAAGTATGTTGCTTTAACTCCAAAATATAAGTTAACTACTGTTGTATAAATACATAAAATTTAATAACCTTATTATAGTAACAAATGTAATTTAAGACTTTATTGAAATTGGAATTTTAAATTTCGCGCCATTACTACACATGCTGCAATTGCAAGCAAAATTATTGTTGTTCTGAATGAAGTTCAAATACTCGACAACAGATGGCGCCACTACACTTAATTTCCAAGTTGAAGGGTTGGAAAAGCCCTTATATCTTTAAAAACTCGCCCTTTAGGTTAAAACGGAAACTTTTTTGTTCGAGGGGGGCTATAGGGCGATAGGGCTATCACACTATACAAGTCCCTTTATCGTGCTACTAACTTTTATTATATTAGTTTTATTATAAAAAAATCTTATCGCGAGAAATGAAGATTCCCGCTAGGTCTCTGTCGCGTATTATAAAACAAGACCTGAAGCTCGATGCTTATCGCCTTTATACAGGACATGCCCTAAATCAATCTTTACTATTAAAGTGAGTGGATCGATCAAAATGCCTTCTGTCGCGATACGCAGGTGAAAGGCACAGAAATATCTTCTTTACCGATGAAAAACTTCTCGATGAAAAGACTCTGCACCTGGTCACAAGGCACGAACTACCCAAGCCTGGCTTGAAACCAACGTTCCGGACTTATAACAGTTAAAGACTGGCCCTCATGTAGCCCAGACCTCGATCCTTTAGACTTCAAATTATAGTGACATTGAGTATCTTAAAAAATCTTTGGAGCAAGCAGTGGCGAAATTTTCCTTAGAAACAGTACGTAAATCCATAGATTCGTGGCCAAACAGATTAAAGGCCTGTATAAAAGCTAAAGGTGGCCATTTCGAATAGAATATTTTATTTTTTATTTTTTGCTGAGACATTAATAAATATGTAGGTATAAATTTTAATAATATTACATTACTTCATTTAAAAAAAAATACATTTTCGTTTGTAACAGAACTTATGGCTGGACTAGGTAGTTGAAAATTTAAGCCTAATCTTATGTTGTAACGTATACTGAAATATTGTTAAATTTTTAAGTTATTAAAATATTTTTGAGCATAAGGTTACCGAGAAATTAATTTCAAAAAACCGAATATTATAGAACGGCGTGTCAAAATTAACGTAAAGCCTGTAAGCAAAGACGTACTTCATAATTTAATTAATTAACGGTAATAAACTAAATCTTAGCGACAGAACATCTGCACGCTGCAACACGAAGTAGCGAAGACGCAAATACAGAACAGCTATTCTCAGAAATGGGTTTACTTGGAACAAAATATAAATTATTTATTTTTATTTATTTATTTACTCTTTATTGTACATCACAATATGCAAATACAAAATAATAATAATACAGACAACTTAAGAGTGTGTAGTACAAGAGGTCTTATGGCTAGTTAGCCATTTCTTCCAGACAACCCGAAATAGGATTGAATACTATTTATTTAAAGATCGGGTAGGTGGTGCAGTTATATTGTAATAAACTTACATACAAACATCTACACATTAATACTTACATAAATACATTTATTATGTGATAATGGATGACAAAAGTTTATTAAGGGCGAAAAGTTACAATTTAGTAATGTATTGTTAAAATTAATAACCGACTTGAAAAAAAGGAGGGGCTCTCAATTCGACGTATCTTATGTTTGTTACCTCATTAATTTTGGCTGCTTCATGTGGTCGCATTTAAATTTTATCCTTAAACAAAAACAATTATTATTACTGCAGATTTGTTACCGAGAATATGTTTAAAATTACTGTGGTTTGTGGAAAACTAACTAACTAATAATGCTAACTAGGTACCGAATAACTAAATCTATACTTAATATTATAAAGCTGAAGAGTTTGTTTGTTTGTTTGTCCGTCCGTCCGTCCGTCCGTCCGTCCGTCTGTCTGTCTGTCTGTTTGTCTGTCTGTCTGTCTGTTTGTCTGTCTGTTTGTTTGTTTGTTTTTTTGAACGCGCTAATCTCAGAAACTACTGACCCGACTTGAAAACTTATTTTAGTGTTAGATAGCTCATTTATCGGGGAAGGTTATAGGCTATATATCATCACGCTAAGCCTAAGGAGCGGATGCCTAAGGAGCGGAGCGCCAATGAAGAATGTTTCAAAATCGGGGGTTCTTTTTTCCTTTGGAGAGCTTCCGCTGCCTGCGCTGCGGAAACTGTTAAAGTTTCGCAAAATCATATATGACAGAACTATTCCTCTTCAAATGATCTAAAAAATGTCCGCGACAGTATATGTATCTTTTAAGATTGACTCACTATAACCTTTTTATGGTAATCAAATTTGGTCGAAATTGCTGCATTAATGCCAATTATTTTCCAAAGAATTTTATCAACATATTATTAATCCTTATCCAAATAAATGTGTTGTTGATTAAGAGTATTTAATTGTAAACAAAATTGTCCTTGACATCACTTAATTTCAATTAACATCTTAGAAGATAATACAATTTTAAAATCACTCCGCAACATAATTAAGTACAAATTTTCCCTAAAAGTTACTTTTAATAGGAGACGGGAAAGTACCTCATTTGGAAAATAAAAATTGAAATTGATCGCGATTTAGAAAAAGAGTGACTAGCATTGAGGGTTTAGTATCAAAAGTTTACCCTGATATCGTCGAAATAGAAAATAAAGATTATCAATGGATGTGTCAAAAGGCAATATTGGCGGCGAGAAACAGTAGCGTTGACGAAATTAACGACCTAATTTTAACTAAACTCCCAGGAGTTACTAGTTACCTACACATCTATTGATAATGTAATGGATCAAGAAGATGCGGTCCATTACCCACAGGAGTTGCTTAATTCTTTGAACCCGAGTGGCCTTCCCCCACATACCCTCAAGTTGAAAATAGGTGCCCCAACAATTTTACTTAGACATCTTAAACCACCAAATTTATATAACGGGACCCGACTTCAAGTCAAATTTCTGCGCAACAACGTGATCGTAGTAATAGTTTTGACTGGTCCAGCAGTTGGTCAAACAGTGCTCGCAAACCTCGCATCCAAATGATTCCAAATGTTCCAAAAATTCCAAACCTTTTAATTTTAAAAGAATTCAACTTTCCGTTAAGTAATCTTCTGCCGTAACAATTAATAAATCACAGGGGCAAATATTTAAATATGTAGGAATCGATTTACGTCAAGACTGCTTTTCACACGGCTAACTATCTGTCGCGTTCTCAAAATCGGGTTGCGGAGAAAATTATTATGTTCTTCTACCACAAGAAAATAATTGTATTTGCTCGCAAACGAAAAAAAACCGACTTCAATTACAGCGACAAGTAATATAAAGTAGGTAGACGAAAAAATAGTCAAGTAAATACGCATTATCAAAGATTACTCAAAAAATTGTAATCAAATCTCGTTGAAATTTAAATGTAACCACATGATAAACATTAACTTTCGATTAAATTAAAAATCATCAAAATCGGTACACCCAATAAAAAGTTACGTTATATAATTGTATTATGTATTTATGTACAACGTTGGTTGACGAAAAAATAGTCAAGTATAAACGCATTATTGGATATAACTCGAAAAGTAGTCATTAGATCTCAAATAAATTTTAATGGAACCAAATGATATGCACCACGTTTTGATTTAAAAACCATTGTCGAAATCGATCAACTCAGTCAAAAGTTTTGAAGTAACATACATAAAAAAATACAGTCGAATTGAGAACCTCCTCCTTTTCAGTCAGTCAGTTAATAAAACTTAAATATAATTTATGTAGAAGTACTTTAATATTTTTTTATATTCTATTAAAAACTTCTTAATTGCGATCATAATAACAGAAATTGACGAGGACGAAGTCGCGGGCAACAGCTAGTAACAAATAAATTGACCACTAAGAATGTTTTAAAACTCAAATGAAGCAGTCAGCTCGCTCTCAGCCTTAGTTTAATAGAGAAAAAACTATAATCCCAAATATATACATATATATACTAGCTGTGCCCGCGGCTTCGCCCGCGTTGAAATCAGTGTGTCACAAAGTTTTCCCGGCAAACTTCCAGTGAAACTCTCATCAAAATCGGCTTAGCCGTTCAGTAGATTTTGAGGAAATCGATCACATACACTTTTAGGGACTATGTTTTATAATACACCAACTGTTGCCCGCGACTACGACTACGATCAAGATGTTTAACGCAAATTATTTTTTTATTTCAGTCACTTGAAATGCTTATCACGCTGAGTAACTTTTGAAAAGGCACAGGTAGTATAATTTAATAGTTATTTTTATAAAACCTCTCTATACACAACATTTTTAGTTTTATTTTCAGGCTGCAGTATAAATAACCTATCAGGCGAACTTATAGCTACTGTATATGTCTCATACAAACCATCAACCCCAATTAAACCCCCTTAGCGGTGGAATATCGCAAAATCCGTTCTTAGCGGACGTCTACTAACTATAATCTACCTCCCTGCTGCTGCTTCTTCTTTGTCCATCCTAGATGAATGGATCATCCAGCGGTTTTTGAGTTCTCGTGATGAGTGAGTCAGTGACCTTTCTATTATATATATATATATACCGAAAGGTCACTCATCACGACATCTCCGAGACTATAACACCTACAAACTTGAAATTTGGCAGGTAGGCTCCTTATAGGACGTAGACATCCTCTAAGAACGGATTTTGCAAACTCGACCCTTGAATATTTTTATGTTAAATATTTTAATTTCGATTTGTTTTCTAAAAATACATTATTTGGACACCTTTTGCACCATCTATAGAGTATAAATTTTAAATTTCAAGTCTCTTACTTCAAAAACATAGGACTTTCATACAAACTTCCAACCCCCGTTTTACACCCTTAGGGGTCGAGTTTCGTAAAATTCCTTCTTAGGGGATGTCTACGTTCTATAAGAAACCTACCTGCCAATCATTACAGCCCATACAGTCCACTGCTAGACACAGGCCTCCATAAGTTCTGTTCTTATTCTGTTCTATTCTATTCTATTCTGTTCTATTGTGTTCTGTTCTATTCTGTTCTATGCTGTTCTATTCTGTTCTATTCTGTTCTGTACTATTCTGTTCTGTTCTATTCTGTTCTATTCTGTTCTGTTCTATTCTGTTCTATTCTGTTCTGTACTATTCTGTTCTGTTCTGTTCTATTCTGTTCCGTTCTATTCTGTTCTGTTCTTATTCTGTTCTATTCTATTCTGTTCTATTCTATTTTGTTCTCTACTCTGTTTAGTTTTGTTCTGTTCTGTTTTCACAGAAACAGAACCAAAATGGATTTATTTTTTCACAGAACAGAACAAACAGAGTAACAGAGTTCAACAGAAATTCTGTTCTCTACTATTCTGTTCTGTTCTATTCTGTTCTCTTCTGTTCTGTTCTGTTCTTATTCTATTCTGTTTTGTTCTGTTCTATTCTGTTCTGTCCTTATTCTGTTCTATTCTATTCTGTTCTGTTCTTATTCTGTTCTGTTCTTATTCTGTTTTGTTCTGTTCTGTTCTATTCTGTTCTGTACTATTCTGTTCTATTCTATTCTGTTCTATTCTTATTCTGTTCTATTATATTCTGTTCTTAATCTGTTCTATTCTGTTCTGTTCTTATTCTGTTCTAGTCTGTTCTGTTCTATTCTGTTCTATGCTGTTCTATTCTGTTCTGTACTATTCTGTTCTATTCTGTTCTGGTCTGTTCTTATTCTGTTCTGTTCTTATTCTGTTCTATTCTGTTCTGTACTATTCTGTTCTATTCTATTCTGTTCTTATTCTGTTCTTATTCTGTTCTATGCTGTTCTGTTCTATTCTATTCTGTTCTGTTCTATTCTGTTCTGTTCTATTCTGTTCTATTCTGTTCTGTTCTATTCTGTTCTATTCTATTCTGTTCTGTTCTATTCTGTTCTGTTCAATTCTGTTCTGTTCTTATTCTGTTCCATTCTATTCTGTTCTATTCTATTCTGTTCTATTCTATTCTGTTCTGTTCTGTTCTATTCTATTTTGTTCTTTATTCTGTTTAGTTTTGTTCAAATTTCAAGTCTCTTACTTCAAAAACATAGGACTTTCATACAAACTACCAACCCCTGTTTTACCCCCCTAGGGATTGAGTTTTGTAAAATCCATTCTTAGGGATGTTTAAGCCTTATAAGGAGCCTACCTGCCAAATTTCAAGCTTGTAGGTGTTATAGTTTCGGAGATTTCGTGATGACTAAGTCAACCTACCATCCCCCGTTGTAACCCCAAAATGGATTTATTTTCTAAAGATACATTATTTGGACACCTTCTCACAATCTATAGAGCATACATTTTAAATTTCAAGTCTCTTACTTCAAAAACATAGGACTTTCATATAAACTTCCAACCCCCGTTTTACCCCCTTAAGGGTCGAGTTTCGTAAAATCCGTTCTTAGCGGATGTCGACGTTCTATAAGGAGCCTACCTGCCAAATTTCAAGTTCGTAGGTGTTATAGTTTCGGAGATTTCGTGATGAGTGACCTTTCGCTTTTATATATGTATAGATATATATATATATATAAATGAATGTTTGTCTGTATATCCTTTATAGAATCGTAAACTATGCATTTGATCATGTCATGCATCTTCAGCAAAGTGTTGTGCCACAAAGGTTTCTGAGTTGGTACGACCAGAAAATTAAAAATAAAAAGCATAGCAACGCGCGCAGGGTAAATACAGCTAGTAATATTATAAATTTGAATGTAAGTTTGTTTGTTACGTTTTCACGCAAAAACCACGTAACGGATTATCATGAAATTTTGTACACATATTCTTGGAGGTATTAGAAGAAACACAGCATACTTTTTATTTAAAAAAAATTCAATGCGAGCGAAGCCGAGGGTAAAAGCTAGTACTATATACTTTCAACTTTTACTTTATATGTTTATCAAATACGATAAAAAAATTAACAGACAAATTAAAATAAATAAAATATGTAGGACCTACCATTCCATTCCTACCATTTCTGTATTAACACTCTTCTGTAGACGCAACGCCGTGTTACTTTGTATAATTAAAAGTTACGTCTAACAGAATCTCGGATGATTTACTACACACAGCATCTCACATTATGATAGTTGTAAGATAATGAACAATGTTTCTCATAATTTCACTATACACAGTACCTGGAAGTGCAAGCTTTATTTTACAACTAGCTGTGCCCGTGACTTCGCGTGGAATTTAACAAAAAAGTTATTTTTCAGTTTACAGAGTTATAAAATAAATAAATTTCTTAAATAAAATTATCCTAAGTTATTCCTAAGCTATCTGCCAGTGAAAGTCCCGTCAAAATCGGTAAAATTGTAAAAAATGTGTTTTTTGTATATGCGCCGTGTAAAAGCGGTTATTTTAATATTACAAACGGACGCTCCAATTTTATTTATTTGTATAGATCAGCTCCATCTATTCGAGTTTTTGTGGACTTTTAAATTTAATTCGACAAAATTTAAGAAAGGAAGACCACGTAATAACAACACACACAAACAACCATCAAAATTCATATAATTCGTGCCTATCTTGGGCCTAAAATAAAGTTATCCCGGAGGCAACGTACCCCGATGAGGAAAGCCCGGGTAAGGAGGTGAATCTCTAGTACCGACTGGGCAAAATCTGGAGCAGCCCGACTGATGACATCAAACTTACAGAAGATCATACCCTTACCCGCTGTCTGAGGAAGCCAGAATGTTGTATAAAATTGTGAAAGTAACTCTTAAGCGTAGAAAATATTAAATAGTTTGTAAGATCTATGAGGGTGGCATCGTCAGACTGACCGACCCTCCATAAATAATAAAGATTTAAAAAAAAAAGAAGTTTATACCCAAATAATATTACTCTCGTGAAAATATCACAGTATTAATCATCATTACAGCCTATACAGTCCACTGCTGGACATAGGCCTCCACAAGTTTACGCCAAAAATAACGTGAATTCATGTGTTTTGCCCACAGTCACCACGCTGGGCAGGCGGGTTGGTGACCGCAGTACTGGCTTTGTCGCACCGAAGACGCTGCTGCCCGTCTTCGGCCTGTGTATTTCAAAGCCAGCAGTTGGATGGTTATCCCGCCACCGGTCGGCTTTTTAAGTTCCAAGATGGTAGCGGAACTGTCTTATCCCTTAGTCGCCTCTTACGACACCCACGGGAAGAGAGGGGGTGGCTATATTCTTTGGTACCGTAGTCACACAGTATTAATATGTGTAAGGTATCCAGCGCTCCCGGAGATAAGCAAAGGGGACTGGGGGAACAACGGGGTTGGCGACATGTTTGAAATACTCCTGGTGTTGCAGAGGTCATAAGTTACAGCAATACTTAGCCTCTTTGAATCATGAAAAAAAATATCTAAACTAATATTATAAAACTGAAATGTTTTGTTATATTTTAAACACGATAATTTCAAGAACAACTAGTCCGAATTGAAAAATTCATTTTGTGTTGTATAGCCTATATACCGAGGAAGGCTATAGGCTATTTATCCTGAAATTAGCGCATGTTAAGCCACGGGGCACAGCTAGTATCGTAATATCATTAATCGTTACCGTCTAAATGCTGTTAGATTATACACAAGAACATAGCAACAGCGATTTACTTCCGTTTGTTTCGCATTTTTTTAATCAAGTAAAAAGCTGGAACAACCTAATTCCGAAAGCAACTCTGGTGATTATAGCGTGGCAATGTAAGGCACTTATTAGAATTAAAAAATACGAAAAAATGCTTCGTTTGACATTAGGAATAATCATTATGAGATATAATGCTTTGAGTGATAATAGGCGAATTTTGCATAACCTTCGTTCGTTTGTGTCACTAAAACTCAAGAATGGCTGGACCGATTTGGGTAATTTTGTTCTTGAAATATAATTTGTGAATGGACAGGAAGGTTTGGTGAGAAACACACATAATAAGCAACGAAAAGTACTAATACCGACAATTTAATTTGCCAATACGAAATTTTCTGTGGCTTTGAAATATTTGATGTCTTTTGTCAAAAAAAAAAATGTCAATTGGTTATTACATATTTATAGATGCATTCAGAAAATATGTTGGGCATATTTTTCCCAAATATATTTAGGTGATACGAATTTCACTGGGTCATCTAGTTTACTATAAAATGACACATTAGCACAGTCGGCAGTGAGTATGCATTTCGGGATTCTTTAGCGCAGTTTGCAGTGGCCTTGAATTTCACTTATAAACCTATTTTGACTAAACGAATGCTTTTATTTCAATGATTTATTTTGTTACTCATAGCAGAGAACATATCCGCCACCCGCACTAGAGCGGCGTGGTGGATTAAACTCTAATCCTTCTCCTACGTAGAGAAAGAGGTCTGTGCCCAACAGTCGGATGATACAGACTGAATGTAATTGGAATAATCAATATAATCAATGGTAACAGTTCTTGGGAGTAAATTCCAGCCGCGTATCAGATTTGACACATACAAGGTTTCGTTACAGCTAATTTTTTTACGGACAAATTTTTCAAAGCCTAAACGCTGTCAATCCAACCCTTTATTCACATGAAGATAATTTAAATACTCAAAAACAATAATAAGCGTCGTACCGTATTCCAATTTTAAAATAGATCAACGCTTTTAATACTTTCATGAATATATTTATTCTTAATAAATCTTTTCACTATCAGTCAGTTAACACGCGAGTGTAAAGGCTGGCTTGCGTTTGTTTTTCGTTAAAATTAACCGTACGGTTTGTTAAAACGATCATTTCAACGTATTTACGTTAATATCACGTTAATTGTTGCCGGAATCGTCTTACTGTGGATTTGCAGTTTAATTAATTACCTTATTATGTCATTGGTTTTTTTTTATATTATGGTTACATATTTTGTAATAATACCCCTTGTAATGTTGTCTGTATTTTGTAAATGTAATCTTATATATATATGTACTGTGTGGCTACGGCACTAAAGAATTTAGCCACCCCCTCTCTTCCCGTGGGTGTCGTAAGAGGCGACTAAGGGATAACAAGGTTCCACAACCATCTTGGAACTTAAGAAGCCCACTGGTGGCGGGATAACCATCCAACTGCTGGCTTTGAAATACACAGGCCGAAGACGGGCAGCAGCGTCTTCGGTGCGACAAAGCCAGTACTGCGGTCACCAACCCGCCTGCCCAGCGTGGTGACTATGGGCAAAACACATGAGTTCACGTTATTTTTGGCGTAAACTTGTGGAGGCCTATGTCCAGCAGTGGACTGTATAGGCTGTAATAATAATAATAAAAATAAAATAATCTTATATATAAAATTCTCGTGTCACAATGCTAGTTACAATTCTTTTCAAAAACGGCTGGACCGATTTTTATGAGATTTTATGTGCATATCGGATAGGTTTGAGAATTGGCCAACATCTGTTTTTCATTCCCCTAAGTTATAAAACGGGGATTAAAGGGGTTAATAACATAGATAGCAAAACAACGTTTGCGGGGTCAGCTAGTATATATGTATGTATTTCAGTTGTAACGTACCCACACATATACGAACTTTTTATATCAGGATAGTAAATATCAAACCTCATTTTACATGTTTATAAAAATAATTTTTTGCTAATTGTAAAGAATTTATATTAATACTTTTTATTCATACTATTTTTATATTTTACTATATGTACATTATTTTTATTATCCTTTAGTATGTTAGAGATAACAAAGATATTATCATTACTCCACTAGGTAGCTACAGGGTTAAACTATAGATAGGCGTAATTAGATATATCATCCTAATGAGTAGAGAAGCCGAAAAGGCCTACAATGTTAACAGCTAATGTATGTTAAACTATTTAAGAATTTTTGCACCAAATTTTTGGACTCTATTTTATTTTTGACTAGCCGGATGTCACAGTTTGTATCCCTGATATCTTTTCCACGTGTTTGCGGGTTCGATTCCCGCCTGAGTCTCAATGGTAATATTTATGTTTATATATGTACTATTACTATTTATATTTATCAAAAACAGTTAGCTATAACAGTTGGCTGTTACCTATACCAAAAGCATTAAGCTGCCTAACTTAAGAACAGACGACGGCGTATGTGTGTGTCTATTTATATACGAAGGTTGTTTATCCGTTAATAAATATTATTTTTATTTTGTTTTTCGTATCGCCATCTATCGCGTAAATTCTAAAAGCGTACAACGTTTTCTAATAATGCCATCTCGTCGTAACGTATCATCGGTAGATGGCGTTATTTGATTCCTTTATTTACCATTTTTTTTACATTACAATCGAAAGTACATTAATTAAAAACAGGATGTACGAGAGAAATTATAAAGGTTTTACATTTTACACCCAAATACAGTACGTTTTCTAGATATATATATATATCTCAAGACCATCAATCCATGAATCCAATCCATCCGCATCTATTGAATATTAAATATCATAATCAAAGTAAAATTCCACTAGGTCAATGAGTTCCATTTAACTACTAAGTTGCTTTCTCATTTGAAATGAAACTTAAGAAGGTTCTTAATTAGTGCAAGAAAACTCGACAATTTGTTCCGTCATAATTAACTTTATTCTTTTATTAAATGATTTTTTACAAGACCATTAAAAAATAATAAAATTTTTGTAGTAGATCCTAATCTAAAATTGACATAAAAACAAAAACTAAAAAAACAAACATTTGAACTCCATATAATTAATAAAATCATAATAATAGTGTAATTTATTATCTATTAAAATTAAAATATATATTTACACACACACAATACACACGTATAATAATCATTAAAATTAAAGATTACATAACGGTATTCGGATCACTTTTATAAAACAAGAGGTGTATTCATTGACCCGGGCTTATAGTTTGAAGTTTTAAAATTGGTTTGTAGTCCCAAAGTTAAGACCATATTCTTCTCTCTTCTCTCTTCTTTCTTCTTTATTCTTTCTTAGTATCTGAACTGACTGAACTATACAGAACTCAAAAAGCCTATGTTTGTTTTTGTATATGTTCCTAGACTCCCGATACAGATTATAAAACTATAGACTATTGATTGAAAGGTGTATTTACTTTTATATATTTAATTGTTAAGGCACTTAATACATTTAACACCAGCTATGAAAAAAATAATCTCTCTTTTATAGCTCCACTTTATACGATCGTAAATCTCATTATATTCGAAAGCGTCAGCTTAGAGACAATTTTATTATATTTATCGCCGTAAACAAAAACCTTGAGTGTAACAGGGGCAACACTTTTAAAAGTATCAAACCATAAATCCGTTATCGATAACAGTATAAGAGTACTTTTAATGGTACAATTTTAGGGCCATGTTTTTTCTTCACACATAATAAAGATGGGTTGCGGTTTGTCTGCCGTGTTTCGTTTCAATATGACATTTACTCAAATATTTGTTCTAGCCTACTTTTTAACCGACTTCAAAAAGAGGAGGTTCTTAATTCGACTGTATTTTTTTATGTATGTTGTTACATCAGAACTTTTCACTGGGTAAACCGATATCGATTATTCTTTTCTTAATCAAAAGGTATTCTTTGTCATGTGGTCTCATATAAATATAATCGAGATTTGACTTGGTACTTTTTGCGTTATATCTAATATTGCGTATTTATTTGACTGTTTTTTCGTCTTCCTACGTTGTATTACTTGTCGATATGATTGAAGTCAGTTTTTTTTTTCATTTGCGAGCAAATATAAATATTTAAATAATACATTAAATGCAACAATGTTAACCCTTAATTAGGCGCATTAAGAAAATCACACAATTAGTCGCATGGGGTCTCGAGTGACCCCAAAAACAAGATTGAAAAAGGAGTGTATGAAATAAATAAAACAATGATTGGATTATATAAAATATTAGTGTTCTTTATTATCTTTAACTTTAATAAACACAAATATAGCTCTGACTTAAAATTTAAACAAAAAATGATAAACTTCTAACTACTCCTAAAACTACATAATTTTTGACTTAGCCAATGCGCTTATTTAAAAAAATAATAATAAGTCTCATTAGCCGATTATTTTTATCTGCAATCGACGCAGTATATTCTAAAGTGTTGTTGAGAAACAAATTTACAACACTTATGACATTTGGTTGGCACTTTTTTGTCGTTCTTCCAAGGATACAATGAGCAACGTCCGCGCTTAGATATTGACTGATGCACCGTCTTTTTCATATCACGTGCTTCACGGAGCCATTTTTTTGTTGACGCAGGGACAGAAAGCTGCTAATACGATGCTTTTTGTGACTTTCTATAAGTGCTGCTGCCAATTTAAAAAAAAAATCTGTCTTATATGTGTAATATTCTTATTAGCATTGGATCTGAGTATGATAAATGCGTTGATGCTAGATAACTTTAGAAGATGACAAAATATAGCCAGATTTCTACTTCTCTTCCAAAATTATAACTAGTGCAAAGTTGTTCATTGCAATCGACATCACTTTTGCCACCGATGATTCAGATGATATAACTTGACTATCTGCGAACTCTTCAATTTTACTACCAGAATCATATGGGAAACTATTCACAGCGTTGCCGTTTACTAATTTGTCTTCCGAAGCAGAACTAGCAACATCTTGCTCATCGTCGGCCACCTCCAGCCATTCCAATAACTGCCTATTATTAGCCACTTAAAAAATCAATAAACTGAAAATAAAAGAAAAAGTCTGTGCAAATGAACACAAAAATAGGTAAATTAAATAGCCGGTATATAAATACATATATACTAATATAAAAAATTACCAATTTACGAATATAAACGAAGTAAAAACATAAAAATAAAAACTTACCTCCGCAAAAAAAAATCACGTAAGTGGTCGCATGGGGTCAGCGCTCTAGAGAAAAGCGACCAGTGCATATGCGTAGATGTTCTGGAAGCGACTGATTTGCGTACCCTGAGGGAAGTTAGGAAGCTAGAGTGAGCGTGGACGCGCTCAAATTTCTCAAAGATATATATTTCTCAATTTGAAATGGCCGTGACCCCATGCGCCTAATTAAGGGTTAAGGTAATAATAATTATCAAAATTACAACAGCAGCTCCTGACAACAATATCATTATTTACACTTGCGTACACGTTAAAACTTTTGTTAGTATAGTAAAACTATCGCCCGATAGAATGTGTGTTTTTTACAAAAATAGTATACATATAAAAAAGACAAGTAAAGTCACCCGAACATCGTAACAGTGTAGCAAGTTAAAATTCAAGAGATCTTTTATTTAGTGGGAACAATACAGAAGCAATTATGATAATTATATTCCTCATTTTAATTTCATAAAGACTTTTGTATTCCATTGTACAAAGTAAAGTATGTAATTGTGGAACAATTTTGAACATGTTCGAAGTCGGTATTTTGATCAACCCTGAATTAGTTTGGTATATTGTATATTGCGTATTGGTACGAAGGTCAGAGCAATTGGAAGTGCTCTTCACACACGCTAGTGGTTGCGAGATACTCGCCTATGACAAATTTTTCGGTAGGATATACAAATGTTTTGTATATTGTGTATTTTAAGACCCTAAAGGATATTTGAGCTATTGTGTGTGTCATCATCATCACTGCAGCCTATCGCAGTCAGTGGATTGCGATACATAGGCTATATACATAGACTTACTGCTGGACATAGGCCTCCACAGGTTCGCGCCAAAAATGGTGCGAACTCGTGTGTTTTGCCCATAGTCACCACGCTGGGCTGGCGGGTTGGTGACTATTGAGTGTGTAATATTTTTATTTTTAGAATATGTAGAAAACTCGAAACGAACTTTAGGAGACATATTTATGAAAAAAGAAAACAATAGAACAAAATTCAACAGCAGATTATGTTTATTGGTTTTCTGTCAAACTATTGGAAATAACATACATCAATTTACTTAGCGCCGCGTTGGCGCAACGGTCACAGCCATGGATTGTACCTGTTGCGCTGGCGGTTGCGGGTTCGATCCCCACACATGACAAACATTTGTATTGGCCATACAGGTGTTTGCCGTGGTCTGGGCGTTTGTGCAGTCCTTGTGGGTCTCCCCACCGTGCCTCGGAGAGCACGTTAAGCCGTCGGTCTCGGTTGTTATCATGTACACCTGATAGCGATCGTATCTCATAGTAGGGAATATATCCGCCAACCCGCATTGGAGCAGCCTGGTGGATTAAGCTCTGATACTTCTCCTACATGAGGAAAGAGGCCTATGCCCAGTAGTGGGATATTACAGGCTGAAGCGTAATTATACTTAGTAAGTAGTTACTTAAGAAGTCCTAATAGATGAATCGTTTTAAGAATTTAAAGACTATATCTGAGAGAACATGTCGCGAACCAACCTCAAGACAATATGTTATAGTATAATTTGTACGTGACATTGACGAAATCATCTGTGCTCATTTGGCACTATTGAAAGCCATTTTAACCTGAAGAAGAAGTATACTATAAATAATTTAATAATTCATAAATAATTCAATGATAAATAGTCTACAGTTGTATTAAAAACATATTGTATTGACATTGATATTTAATATTTGCACACCGTAATGTAAAATATGTTTGGATTATACTAATATTACACTTGTACAACTTCAACGCCATGTTCTTGCAAATAAACAAGTATTATTATTATTATTATTACTAGCTGACTCGGCAAACGTTGCCTTGCCGCTAAACACTATTTTAAAATAGGGGTTGATCGTAGAAGGTTGAAAATTTAGGGTTGTATGTATTTATTTAAGTTGTATCATAAAAAAAATTAAAAAAAATATTTATCTAAAAATTAAAGAATAAAAATTTAGGGGTGAACAACCCTTAACATTTAGGGGGATGTAAAATAGGCGTACAAACACTACAAAACTACAAACACTGTGACACGAGAATTTTATATATTAGAAGATTATTATTGTTGTTGAATATTTGTAATATATATATTGGATAATAGAAGTTTTTTTTTGGTTTTTTTTTCTATAATGTACTGAATCTAATGTCTCATATAAATAATTTATGATAACCGAAGAACTAAGTGTACATCCGCGATAAGATGAAATAAGCGCACATCGACATCTAACATTACAACTTAAAACAAAATTAAAAATTACTTCAATCGAGTAGGCTACAAAAGCACTTTTGAAAAAAAAAATTAAAACTACAGTTCTATAATGAATTAACTACAGTTAAAGTTAAGCTACTACCAATTCGGAACGTAAATTATTCAGAGAAGAATCAGCATAAAACTCCACAGATACCATCTTATCAATTTAAATACCATCACAAGGATCAAGAATTAATTCAATCACATAAAAATTGGTATAGATAAGTAAAACAAATGTCACTATCATTACCACAAATCGAATCCGGGAGATCGTTCGGGTGAAGCCGCAATTATCTCGAAAGTCGGCGCAAAGTTTCCCATTCCGTTGGATAAACGACTCGATGAGGAAATGAGTAGCGATCGAGCAAAATGATCAGGCATAAAATAAGTGTTTGCGGTTCAGACGCGGCTTGGAGATATCCACGTTTAGATGGACGAATGATCGTAGCTCGACGAATTTCGATTCGATTACGACGATTTGATCATGTTTGATTTTCAATCTAATGGTATGTTTCTATATGCACGGAGCATATAATGATATAACTACAAAGCAGAAAGCGCGCTGCTCGGGATCAATATTTGCAACGGTCATTGACTGATCCTCTGTCTATCTTTATCGCTTATCGATTTGATCCATACAAAAAACAATAACTTCTATAGGCCATACAAAGGTTTGTTGTAAATTTAGCGTTTGTTATAAATTTAAGTGTTGTGTATGTTTAGTGAGTTAAGCGTAGTGGAGTGTCAATGGAAGCGATGGTTTTGTCAAATTGGATATAGGGTACAGGATTATATATGATCACTATTTCAAATTTTTCAACAGACTGACAATATAATACGTCGATTTTGTTACGACTGTACTCACTGACATTATTCTAAAATTGCACGTTTAGTCTATCCATTTTAATATAAATATTTTTCTGTTGATTGGATCCCCGTTCTAGTTATTTACCGGTCTATTATTTTAATTAGATCGTTTCCCCAAAAAGGTTGTATAACAATTTAATACAAAATATTGTATCTGTTAATATCAACTCAAATAAAAAAACGAGGCTTATCAAGTTTGTACATATTCGCCAACCGTCTAAACGTGTCATTAGATATTCGACGCCACTGGGTCTTCGTTCGAATATTCCGCAATCAGAAGCGACAATGGGATCCTGACAATGCTCTTAATGGCAATCTTTCCGTCGTTTTGCACTGTCTGAGCGCAAGGATTATTATTTTTTAATTACCACTTATTCTATTGTTTTTTCCTGTAATCTTTATATATATAAATCAAATGCTGTTGAGTTGGCTGATTTTGATCTTAAAATATTTGTGGAAGTTCAGGAAAGGTTTGAATGGTGAGAATATAAATAATAAGTAGCGTAAAATACTATAAACAACAATTTAATTTCCCTATTCACAAAGTTCCTAGCTGTGAATCATTTGATGTCTTTTGTCAAAAAAAAAAATGTCACTTAGTTGTCAAATATTTATTGGTGCGTTCAGAAAGTCTTTTTTACAAATATTATGTAGGTGCTACGAAGTTCAACGGGTCATCTAGTGCTGGATATTATTAAGTTAATAAATACAACTGTAGCTTATACTCTCTCTCGCCTCTATGTCGTGTTTATCACCTACACGTTGTGCAGAATTTAAAATCTCTAATATATAAAATTCTCGTGTCATGGTGTTAAACATTGAACTCCTTAGAAACGGCTCGACCGATTTTAATAAAATTTTGTGGGCATATCGGGTAGGTCTGAGAATCGGCCAACATCTATTTTTCATACCCCTAAGTTATAAGGGGGGCTTAAGCGAGTTAATAACATATATGGCAAAGAAACGTTTGCGGGGTCAGCTAGTTATCTATACAAAAGTAAAAAATTTGAAAATGCAAATGTGAGTTACCAAAATAAGAAAAAGTTTTAAGGAATCAATATAAATGAAAGATATTTTCATAATTTTGAAATACAATAAAATATGGAATTATGATTTTTACAGTCATGATTAATTTTAATATTTTACAATTCTTTATTTCTTGTGCTTATTTATTCATTAATATTCCACCAGAATGCAAGCAAAGATCCACTAAATTTTTTTTTATCTTATACCTTAATTTAGAATTTGTTAGTTTTCTTCTATTTTTTTCTCTTATCTACACTAACATTCCCTACAAAATAAATTATCTTGTTCAAAAGAAATACTAATAAAAACACTTTACGTTAAAAGGTCTGAAAGTAACCAAATATCATTATCCTTTAGCATGATTTTCACTTTTCCGTGAACTCTTCCCGGTCAGATTATTTAACCAATTTAGTTTTAAACCTTTGTGATGCCAGGATAAAAAGTGACGTATGCGATATATTGAATCTCCTACAAAATTTTATAAAAACCAGTTCAGAACTTTTTACGTGATATAGTAAAAAACATCCATCCGTGGTAGGGCACAGTAGGAATTTCCTGCTCAAAATATGGAGCAGCCCGACTGGGGTAGTACCTCGACCTTACAGAAGATCACAGCAAAATAATACTGTTTTCAAGCAGTATTGTGTTCATGTTGGTGAGTAAGGTGACCAGAGCTCCTGGGGGATTGGGGATTGGGTCGGCAACGCGCTTGCGATGCTTCTGGTGTTGCAGGTGTCTATAAGCTACGGTAATCGCTTACCATCAAGTGAGCCGTACGCTTGTTTGCCGACCTAGTGAAATAAAAAAAAAATCCTCAAAACTTACGCATTAATAATATTAATGGAATACACCTAGCTTAGAAATATAATTGTGAAATTAGTTTGACTAGCTCCTTGGCGCAGTTTTCAGTGACCTGCTTACTGCTCTGAAAGTGGAAGGTACGATTCCCGATTTCCCGATTCTAGATGTGTGTATTGTTTATATATAGCGACCTCTGTCCGTTGATATTTTTTACATGATAAGTAATCACCAACATATGATATATTAAAACCTTCTCCGAAACACGCTTCATCTTATGGTACAAGTATAATCGAACAAAAAACTGGCTCCCCATTTATTAGTGTAGGTAGAAGAAGATTTATCGAAAAAAAATTGCAGCTACATCAGTGGACTGTGAATAATAAAGAGCTTAAACATGCTTATCTTAGGAATATACAACCGTGGTACGATCACGTTTCCGCCTGTTATATATCCCACTGCTGAGCATAGGCCACTTTTTCAGTACAGTATGTATGTTATGTGTATTGCGTTATGTATAGAAACACATAGTATGTAACAATTAATATTTATCATCAGCGATACTATTAATTTCGCGTTGCGCATCTCGTCACGCCAAATGCAGCCGTTGCATTGCGATCGTTGCGGATTGATAAGTTTTGATACATCATTTTATTTTGAATGTTTTATTAAAATTTATAAATATGTTTAAAAGTCTATGGGATATAACAAAAATGAGAAACTGACTGAAGTATAGGGAATTTATAATAAAGTAAAACCCACTTTTTCCAAACCTTTAATACTCTTAAAAATTACGTTTCGATACGTATATCATTTTTTTATGATATAAGAATTCAACACATGGATAACTTTACAATTTTTTTTATAAAAAAATAGTTCTTACTAAAGTTTGGAGTAGAAAATTAGAAATAAATGATATAAGGAATAAAACTCCTTAAAACGACAGAAACATGATACAACTACAAATATTACGTTAAAAAACGAGTGTGCTTTAGACCACACGACTGAAGTATAACTTCTGCACAATAGGCCTGCACTGTGTCTTAGATATACGAAACGTAACTGGCTATGAGAGAGAGAAAGAAAATGTGTGCTCGCACCTCTCTCTCTTGCTCCGATCGCCTCGCCCGATCACACTTTTCATAACACTCTGGTCACGCATTCACCAGCTTACTCCCCAAGTGAAGCGCGCATAAAGAAATTTTATTTTAAAAAACATTTTAAATCTAAAATTACACGAATCGCTTCAAGATTGTTTCTCGCGCAACAACACTACAGTATGATGAAACGTAATATCCTGTAATCGCTTCATTTGCTCGTGAAGGTATGATTTACGTGTTCAAACGACTGCTTAGTTGATAGTGATAGATAATTGACTTTTCAGTTTATGTAATTTAATGTCAATATAGGACATAAACAGCCAGTGAAATAATTCATATTCATTGACATAATTTCGGACCCCGTGGGGTTTTCTTGAAAACAGGTTACAGGAACGGTTACAGCCATGGATTGGATCTGTTGCGTTGTCGGTTGCGGGTTCGATCCTCGCACATGACAAACATTTGTATTGGCCATACAGGTGTTTGCCATGGTCAGGGTGTTTGTGCAGTCCTTGTGGGTCTCCCCACCGTGCCTCGGAGAGCACTTTAAGCCGTCGGTCCCGGTTGTTATCATGTACACCTGATAGCGATCGTTACTCATAGTAGGGAATATATCCGCCAACCCGCATTGGAGCAGCGTGGTGGATTAAGCTCTGATACTTCTCCTACATGGGGAAAGAGGCCTATGCCCAGTAGTGGGATATTACAGGCTGAAGCGTATGTGTTATTTTGGATCTCCGGATATCTGTGTATCAAGTTTCATGAGAATCAGTCCAGTAGTTTTTGCGTGAAAGAGTAAAAAACATATATACATCAATCCTAACAAACTTTTGCATTTGTAATGTGTCTCAGCCTGTAATATCTCACAGCTGGGCGTAGGCGTCTTTCCCCAAGTAAAAGAAGTATTATATTGCATTTATAAAATTAGAAGGATTTTTATATCTGAATCACAGTAAAGGACGAAATTTAAGGACAGGTATTAAAAGGACCTGGAGATAAAAGCTTAAACGTGACTTGAAAAATGAGGATAAATATTCTGCACAGTTTTCATTAAGACTTTTAAAGGACATTTAGTAGGAATAAATTTTATAAAGAGCAATTTGCGTTATCACGGTACAAGAATTGTACCTACTGTAATACTGACCTTGATTAGTAAATAATTGTTTGCTCGCAAACGAATAAAAAGAAGAAGAGCATGGTGGATTAAGCTCTGATCCTTCTCCTACATAGAGAAAGAAGCCTATGCCCAGTAGTGGGATATTACAGGCTGAAGTGAAGGGATAACTCGAAAACTACTCGGCAGATGTCGATGAA